>NW_026739568.1:0-17430 GCF_022355385.1 Mustela nigripes | reverse complement strand
ATTTATATAATTTTAAATTGATTATTGCTCATCTACTATCATCTGGTCCTGGGGGATTCCACTGGTTAAAGCATTCATCTAGTGCAAGCCAGATCATGCTTGCTTATTCTTCGTCGTCGTCTTTTTTTTTTTTTTTTTTTAAGATTTTATTTATTTGACAGAGATCACAAGCAGGCCCAGAGGCAGGCTCCCCCCTGAGTAGAGAGCCCAATGTGGGACTCTATCCCAGGACCCTGGGATCAAGACCTGAACTGAAGGCAGAGGTTTTAACCCACTGAGCCACCTGGGTGTCCCTCATGCTTCCTTCTGTCCCAAGGCTATAGACTACACTTACTATCTCAGAAACCTGCAGTGCAGGTCATCAAGCAGGTAGCTATTGACAGGCAACAGGAAAAAACCTGCATTAGCCAGCCCAGGAATCTTCTCTTTTGCCTTTGACAATTATTTGACATGGCATAGATACCAGAACAAAAATTCAGTTGGAATTGCCTTAATATTGTCACTGAATGTATTATTCTAAGTTTTCTGGTAAAGAGGAGAGCAGATTTTTTCACTGATTACAGCCTTTTGATGTCGAGTAATTGTTTCTCTTAAATCTTGAATGAAATATCTTCCTGTACTTGAAGAAGATAATACAGATGACCATGAGTTATTTACATATAATCATGTATGAAGTAGTTGTTGGAAAATTGGAATTCAAAAGAGAACAATGGAGAAATGAAATTGTTATACCCAATGAATTTAGCATGTTTTCATTACGCATCTGTTATGTGTGAGATTCTGGGCTAGATTCTGTGAGAGAACCGGGGAAACAGATTTAATCCTGGTCTTTATGAATTTTATCAGTAACTACCATTGCTGACTCAGTATTCAGGAGCACTGCTTCACCATGAAGCCCAGATAACAAGTTAACACATGTGTATGGAGCTTGTGCTATGTGTCAGACCGTATAAAATCCCGGACATTAAGAGAAGAGCTGTGCCTGGAGAGGACACAAGGGTTAGACCCTAGAAGACAGTATATGCAAAAGAGATCTATATAATTTGAATATAATTTGATAGGTGTATAATTCTATCCTAAAACTAAATTTTAAACATTTTGAGAAGAATTGTTTCATCTTTTCTCTTTTCTTCCCTTCTTTCTGATCCATAGTTTTCTCCTCTTCTTTTAAACAGTTTACTTAGTACACTCTTTATGTTGATTGCCCTCCATACATAATGATATATAATAAAGTTTTACAGATAATGGAAGTATAAGGTTTAGAGTTATTGTAAAGCTACCGAATAGAATTACATGGCTTTTCATGCTTAGATTCCTTATAATTAGTATAATGCATAATATTTTCTTAATAAGCTTTTTATTATGGGGTTTAATTTTTTATTTTCACTGCTTATGTATCACAGACAGGCTATGAAATAAATTGCTCACCTGACGATGATTGAGAGTGAGAATTGGCACTTCAACTTATTTTTAGAGTGTCATTTGTAGTCCTAGATAAAATCACATTCTCCCCAAATCTTCGTATTTTTAGTCTTTATTGTTTTAGTTCATGCTATTAGTGTATCTTATTTTCATTTTAATATGATTGTTCCTGATAACAGATGATCCAAGCTGCTCTTTTAAGTGTTTATTGGCATTTTTGTATCTTCTTTCTGTTCAAATGTTTACCTGTTAAAAAATTGTAAAGTATTTCTTTTTTTATTATTGATTTAAATATTTGTATATTCTACATAAGGAATCTTTGTCAGACTTACGTATTACAGATATTTTTTCCGCAGTCTGAGGTTTGCCTATTAATTTCCCTAATTAATGGTGTTTCGATGGGGCAAAACTTAGATTTAACATCATCGGCGTTTATTAATTGAAATGGGGTGTGTGTGTGTGCATATGGATGTGTGAAAAACATTTGTAATTATGGAGGTACTAACAAAATTCATTTCATCAGTTAGCTTTCTGGAGAATGAATGCTTAGGATAATTATCATCATTATTCACTCCATTGGTCATCTTCAAAGGAGATTTTATGCTGTTTTGAATTCATTAGTACATTGTTTTTGTTTGTTTGTTTGTTTGTGTATATATATATATTTTTATTTCTTATGTCTGAAGACTGATTCAGGGTTTCAGGGTTTGGGATGTATCCTATGTCCCAAACCCTTATAAGCTCCTGTATTTCTCTCTGCAGTAGTAATACAATAATTTTGGATGAAAACAAGGGAGCTCTAAGTATCTAAATTCCTCAAATGGTGAAAGGCCATTTCCTACCTTTTGTAGGTGAAACTAGTGGGTAGTATGCTAACCACGCATACTTTGGTCTGCCCCTGGTAATTGATGGAATTTGTTAGCTGAAAGTAGGTACTCAATTGTATTGTGCTCTTTAATGTGGTCTTAACTTATGCTATAGCATAAGGTTAAGAGGACAGGATTTTCAGAAAATTTTCTTCTGTAAACAATATTCTGTTACAGATATAAGAGTTTATGCAAATTCTGTGCTTCTTATTCATTTCAGGAAAAAGTCCCTACAATCAAATCAAGTAGCCTTACAGGGAAGATTTCTGTGCTCAAAGATATGAGGGAGTGACATCCTTTCCCAAAGCAGGGCTAAGAACTTTGGAAATCAAATTTAGAAACTGATCATAATTTGGTTTCTGTTTCAGGCTCTGCATGAGGTCTCCTGGCCTGATTATTTTAATTTCCCTTTAAGGTAGTGTGGGTCTCATAATCTAGTGAGCCATGAAAGAGTTGGTACTGAGTCAAGCAGGGGTTTAATCCAGGCTCCCTCATATCCTGGCTGCTTGACCTTGGAGAAGTTACTTCACTTCTTTGAGACCCAGTTTCTCCATTGTTAAAATTCAGCTAAGATTATATCCAAACTTAGAGGATTATGGTAACATTAATTGAGTTAATTTATATAACTGGTAAAAAAAATGGACACTTTATTTATTAAATAATAAATTAAATATTATTGCTCTATCTGTGATAGAAATAGTATATTTGAACAGTAACCTTAATTATTCTGTACCTGCCTTTCTTTTTCTGTTCATGGCTAATTATTTCATGACCCTTTATTCATATGGGCTTTTATTAATTAATTCTTTAGTGAATAGGCATCAAAGCAGTTATGTCTGTCTTTACTTAGTCAACTGAGAATTCAGAGTTGTTTTTATTTCTTGCCACTGAGAAAAGGGCCATGTCAATTTATATGAAATACTCTTATTTTAGATTTTTAGTTTAGTATTTAGGCAATTTACTCATTGATTAAAATAATGTTTAATATTTTTCTCAAACAGTCACAATCCATATATGAAAATATATATAACATTTCTCATTTCTGAACAAATACTCCAGTGAGTGTGGACTTTCAACCCGGGGAATTCATCATTCATTTCTATCACTTTGGAATGAGAAAGAACCAGTATGGCCACATCCCATTTATTCTTAACTTAATGAAGTGATACATAAGTAAGCAATTATTGACACTGTTTATAAGTAATAGTTTTTGATGGCTTCCTTAATTCAGTCTACAGAATAGAAGGGAATATTTAAATGAAAAAGAGAAACAGAGAACAGAAGAAATTGCCATCCATCTATTCCTTAACTGACATTTTAAATGATTTTGAGAAATAAAAAATGGTATTACTTGGATTGGCATTTATTAGTTGAAGTGGTGTGTGTGTGTGTGTGTGTGTGTGTGTGTGCATATGGATATGTGAAAAACATTTGTAATTATGGCAGTACTAACAAAATTCATTTCATCAAATGAGAGATGCAATGGCTTCATCACTCATCTTCCTGCTTCTGAGCTTGCATCTCATTTTTTATTATCAGAAAGCTACCAGACTCCATCTAAAACATAGACCAAGTCCTGTCACTACTCAGTTTGAAACCTTCCCCATTGCACTATGAGTAAAAGTCGAAGTTCTTATAATGGTCAACCAGGTCCTATACTCTCCCCTCTCCTTACCTCTCTGCTCTCATCCTCTACCTCTTTTCCTTCTCTATAAGGTGATACTATTTTTGGCCCCTGCTTACACATGAAGAAACAGAGACCTAGAGATTTCTTAATCTAGCTTGCATTCAGTCCATTGTTCATTTATGAAACATTGAATTTCTACTATGTGCACAGCATTAGCCAGTTGTTTTGGGTATAAAGGCAGTCAAAATATTGCGTTTATCCCCATCAGCTTCAAGCTAGTTGGGGAGAGGGATGCATAAATTTAATACAATCAAATAGTACATGAGGTACAATTATGAGAAAGTGCACAGGGCATTCTGGAAAACAGAAGAGCAGAACCAACCCCAACCTAGAGAATTAATGCAAGGCTACCTACAGAAGAGGGCTCTGAACCACTGTTAGGGAGGAGTAAAAGTTGACTAAATTTGGAGTGGGGGAGGGCATTCCAGGGAGAGGGCATGGTGAGGACACAGGCACAGAGTATGAAACAAGGTGATAAATGGACACTGGGAGAAGGTGGGTGTTTCAGGACCATAAACTTAACACAAGGCAACAAGCGATAAACAGACTGCATTGCCTCTTCCACCCTGGGAAGCAGAGTCTGGAATTAGTTTTACTGTCTCAGGTCCAGGGAACTGGGATGCTCAAGGACACCAATTCCTGAGTTTCAAGCTGATAACCCACCTCTACAGTGTGACTCGGCACTATAAAGTCCCGTGCGACTTCATTTCTGAATTTTATTCCGGTTCTTTATCAGCTCTAGGGTCCAAATCTAAATCCTATTGCTTTTGGAAGAGGCCATGACAATAAAAACTATTCCCCGGTAGGTGCCATTTTCCCTTCCTCCCACCTCCTCTTCTCCCCACTCCACGTCAAGGAGCATCTGTATATTCGTATAACTTTCAGACCAATGACAGCGGGACACATGCTCCCATCTCCCTGAATATTATCATTGCTGCCTGAAGTCTTCTTGCTGGGGGCACTTAGGACTTCCAGACAAACCCCCAAACATTGGGTGTAGTTCTGATTAGATTTTAGTTTGCTGTTTAGTTTGTTCTTTATATTGTTTGTATTTTCAAGCTCTAAGCTCTGCAAATAATTGCCCTAAGCCATGTTAGTAATGTGCACTCAGCCTAGGGACAATTTCATTTACATCCCATTAAGGCTGCTTCTTGGGGATCTAGGATGATTTAAGTGTTCTGAAACAAAGAAAGTACTGGTATTAGAGAGTATTTGCTGTTTTGGAGCAGTAAGCAAGTCTATTGCATCTTTGTGGTTATATAACAAAATTCATAAAGTTTTGAAAGGACATTAGCTTTTTCTTTGTTATTTTACATAACCCAGGTCAGGAAAAAAATGCATAAACTGTTGTTGTTGTTATAGTTGCTGTTTTCCTGTAGGGGAAGTTTTCTCATTTACCTGCATCCAACTTGCTTCATGAATATTCAGCTGTTGATGGAGCTGCAAGCTAATATCTATGGAAATGAACTCATTAATAGTATTTTCCTGGCTCCTACTTGGTTCATGTATACAGATTATTTATGGTATTTCCTATTTCATTTTCCTCTTGGCTTTTGAAACATAGTGGGATTATTGATAATAATTGATATCACAGATTTTCAGTTATTTTTTCTCATATTTCTTGAGTCCATAAGCAAAATCTTTCAGATATTTCCCTTTTTAAAGATTGTTAATGTATTTTTACAAAGCAAATTATGAATAAAAATTATAAATGGCATAAAGACAAAATAAAGATATTTTACATATTTATACATATATGATGCTAATCCTGTTGTTAATGCACTGATTATCACATGTTATATAAAAGACTGATTCTTCTTGAAGGTCTTTCAGAGATTAAATGTACTGTCATTTAATGAGACTAACATCTGGCAAGTATATTTGGTGATATAAAATAAAATAGGAAAAAATAGTAGTTATAGCTAACATGATATATTGGTTTTTGATGTAATAGTTGCTTCACAAATATTAATTTATTTAACCTTTGCATGAAGGCTATAAGGATAAATACCATATTATTTTACAGATGTTGGGACTGCATCAGGGAGGTAAATTTACTGGTGAGATGTCTTATATCTAGCATTTAGTAGACCTGGGGTTTGAATCCAGGCAGACTGGCTCCAGAATTCAAACTTCAAACCACTTCACATTCTATTTTGTTATGTTGACAAAGTCTGCAAACTGGACTGACTCTTGTCTCAACACCTTTGCATTCCTTCCCCACTGATTTAAAGTACCACGTGCTTCATGGGGCATCTGGGGGGTCAGTTGGTTAAGCCTCAGACTCTTGATTTCAGCTGAGGTCATGATCTCAAGGTTGTGAGACTGGACTCCACGTGGGGCTGTGGGCCAGCATGGAGTCAACTTGAGGATTTTCTCTCTCCTCCTCCCTCTGCCCCTCTCTCTTCTCTCTTGTGCATGCTTGCAAGTGCTCTCTTTCTCTACAATGAATATATTAATTTAAAAAAATAAAACACCATTGGTTTCAAATACAGAATTCCCTCCTACTCAGAGTGTTTTCTGGGCTCTCTTCCGTTCCACTGATCTGTACTGGCCCCAAACTAACTGTTAACATTACTATACATTAGTTCCTTTTAGAAATAGAGTTCAAATAGAATGAAAATGGGAAGGAAACAGAACTACAGACTGCGAAGTGGATAGTATGTTGACTATCTAGACAGGAAGAAAGGAGAGAAGGGATATGGTAAGTCCGAAGGGGCAAAAGGATGTTGGTAGAAAAGTCACATGTATCTTATGGATAGGAATGAACAATTTTAGGAGTTCTGAAGAAAAGGTAAAATAGATACAGACATTTCTAAATAAAGAACGTTCTTTAAATTAGTTCAAGCATACATGTATCATGAAGCTAATTTAAAAAACCTTTCTTCTCTACCTTGTGGGATTTTATAGTGAGATAGAACAGAGTGTGGGAAAAAAAAAAAAGAGGTCTGGATACCAGGTAGAGACAAATCCTCGAGTTGAGATCCTCAGTCATATCTCTGGGTTGTTTTCCAGCATTAAATACTTTTCCTTCCCTCGCTGCTACATTTCCTTTTCATGGGAACTGAATTCTCAAATAACGACTTAAACAGGAATAGTGTTCTGCACTTTAAATTTGGGAAATGACCAGTTTCCTGCGCCAGAGAAAAATTTGTGCTTGAGAATATTATCTATATAGCGTGCTTTGTAATTCCTGCTTAGCCTTTTCTTTCATTGTGGTGTGTTTTTTAAGTTATCTGATATCACTGTGAATTCCTGAGCATCACAATATGAAGTATTATATTAGAGCCACAATAGTCTCATGGCATCTCTGAATAAATATTTGCAGAATATTAAAACTAAATAATTGATCGATTGATAATTAATTAGTTAATTATTAATTAAAATAAATAATTAATTGTGCCAGCACCAAATAACAATTATTTGATTAATAATTAATTAATTGATTGATTAAAATAAATAATTAATTGAACCGGCATTTTATTGAGAAAATTTTTCACAATTATGTTCGTATAAGCTTAAGAAATTCATTTTATCCCATATCGATCACCAAAACTGGAAACATACTTTTATCTTATTAAATGCCACCCAAAATTCTGAGATATTTGAAATACCCTTTTTTTGTTATTAATTCAGAATGTAATGAAAGGTTCATTATTTTCATCTGACTTTGAGCTCTTTTACAAATATTATGAGGAATAGATTTTAATTTTTGTTTTATAATCTTGCCTATTACACCATGTTTGTTTAATGCTTCTCTTGGTGCTATAAATAGTTGATAGCATTCAGAAAATCTAAGGCAACTCCAAGAATATTAGTCTTCTTTTCTGTACCTGACTTTTGTGTAGAACTTTTTTCAGATTGGCCTGTCATTTTACTTTATTTTAAACTATTAAATATTTTTTTTAAATAAAGTGACTTTTTGGCAATAAATGTCTCTTGGCTGACATATTCCAAATATCATTTGATTCATGATGATCTTGTGTTCCTTGTATTGTCTTGGGTGATTGATGTCTTTTTCCAGAATGGTCAGTGATACATCAGACTTCAGGAAAAAACCAACTAAATAAATAAGATTAAGAAGTGCCCAATGTTTATAGTCTGCTGTTTTGAAACCCCGCAGAGCTAATCCTCCTCAACACACCTGTAAACACCTACCACACACCTACACAGACACAAGATGTCTCATAGGCAGGGAATGCAGCCAAGGCTCTGAGCCTTGGTTTCCTTACATATTAAATTAGGTTAAAAATAATAGTACTTTGGGATGTTTGAGTGGCTTAGTTGGCTGAGTCTCTGGCTCTTTGTTTTGACTCAGGTCACTATCTCAGGGTCCTGGGGTAAGCCCCACATCCAGCTCTGCACTCAGCACGGAATCTGCTTGATATTCTCTCTCTCTCCCTCTGCCCCTACCCCTGCTTATGGGTGCATGCTCTTTGGCTTTCTCTCTCTCTCTCTGTCTTGTTCTTGTTCTCTCTCAAATCAATAAAAAATCTTTTCAAAAGAGTAATAGTACCTACTTCCCAGAGAAGTGAAAAGAATTCACAGAGGTAATTTTTGTCGGAACTTTGCACAGCGTCAGTGCATAATCAGGGCCAAATAAATGCTAACTGGTATTTCTGCCACTACTGCTGCAACCACAGCCATAGTTCTATTACATCTACTGTGGTTTTATTTATTCCTAACACTAGAGAAAAAAGAACTAAAGGGTAAACCCCTGCCTCCCATTTTTGCTCCTCTCTTAACAGTAAATCAAGCCAACTGATGCTAACTTCAAGACAATTTCTTGGTTTCCAAACAAATAACTCAAGGTATTTGTTGGGGAGGGAGGGTGCTATTGTTTGTTAAAATATATGTATGTTCCATATTATCATGCAATATTGGATCTTTTCTGCTCAGAATTCCAGGTTTGCCCTCAAATGTGGTTCATGTCAATCAATCTCTTTGATTATATTTTCTAAACACTTCAGAAATTTAAAAACTAACAAATGCAAAGAAGGTAGAAAAAGTTAATTCAAAATCAAACTGTAAGGTGTTTATAGAGACTGCAGCCCATCTATAATCCTTGAGAGGACTTAGAGCACAAAGTACTAATAAAGGTTGAACAATGTATATGGAGTAAGGCCACACTATGGCTTTGAATTCAGTAATCTGCTACATGATCTTGGTATGGACAGAACTCACACAGGATGATAATGTAAAATGACAGGCCCATCTGAAAAAAAAAATGTAACCTTTGTGTTAGAATTAACATCTAATATAATTGTTAATGCCTTCGAAAAACGGATGTTAAGAAATAGGCTCCAATTTTCTTTGTGCTTTTTCTTCAAGCTTTTTCTCTTCTCATCTGGGGACTTTTTCACTCTAATACTTTAAGACCAAGTGCCATTTTAAAACTTAGAACTCTGGGGGCTCAGTCAGGGGACCATGTGACTTGATCTCAGGGTGCTGAGTTCAAGCCCTCCTTTGGGTGTAGAGATTACTAAAAATAAGCAAACTTTGAAAATAAAATCAAATAGAAGTTAAACGTGTGGAATTGTAAGAACCCGGTTGGCCAGAGGGAGCCATTTCCTTGTGGGCTTGGGTTGCCCCTGCCCCTCCCCAAGGAGCTTGCTTGCAGGGCCCGGATATGGGGGCAGGCCAGGTCAGATGGAGACATCCAATCAGTGGGGCACGCATGTATTCGCTGTGGTGAGTTGGAATTCAATTGGCCACCGGTATTGCTGACCGAGCGTGACTGTGCAGTTTTCCCTGTCTGTTGCAGTCTCATTGGCCACTTGTGTGTGGGCGGGGCTCAACCACCACTGTAAAGCTTAGTCTGTGAGGCAGGGGAGTAGTTATAGTCGCCGGGGTAGTAGGGGTAGTAGGGGTAGTAGGGGTAGTAGGGGTAGTAGTAATAGCAGTAATAGCAGGGTGGTAATTGTTGGGAGTTTCGGGGTCATCTGGAGCAGCATCATCAGGAGCAGCATCGTCGGGAGTGTCGGGATCCTCAGGAGCATCGTGGTCATCGGGAACGTCATGAGCCTTGCCTGGGAGCGGCCTGGACCAGGAGCGGCCTCTCTTTGCCCGGTAAGGGGAGTGGCCTGGACCAGGAGCGGCCTGGACTTGCCTTGCCCGGTAAGGGGAGTGGCCTGGCCTTGCCGGGTAAGGGCAGCCGCCTGGCCTCGCCTCACCGGATAAGGGCAGCCCCCTGGCCTCGCCTCGCCCGGGAAGGGGAGCGGCCTGGCCTCGCCTCACCCGATAAGGGGAGCGGCCAGGCCTCGCTGGGTAAGGGCAGCTGCCTGGCCTTGCCGGGTAGGGGGAGCGGCCTGGCCTCGCCTCGCCCGGTAAGGGCAGCCGCCTTGCCTCGCCTCGCCCGGTAAGGGTAGCCGTCTAGCCTTGCCTGGTAAGGGGAGCGGCCTGGCCTTGCCTAGCCGGGTAAGGGCAGCCGCCTGGCCTCACCTTGCCTGGTAAGGGGAGCGGCCTGGCCTCGCCTAGCCGGGTAAGGGCAGCCTCCTGGCCTCGCCGGGTAAGGGCAGCCGCCTGTCCCCGCCTCGCCTGGTAAGGGGTGCGGCCTGGCCTTCCCGGGTAAGGGGAAGCGTCGGGGTCGGTGTCTTGGTCGTAGTCGCCTCTTTGTAAGAGAGGGCCCACCTGGTTGGTTTGATTTTCGATGCTTGGTGCAAAGTAAAGCTTTGCTTGACTTTCGCTTTGTGTTGGTTTCGTTCCTTGGATCACGGACCCTAACAGAGTGATTACTACTTAAGAAAGCTTTATAAAAGCCAACAGGGCTTTGGCAAAACCTCAAGATTATGTGCTGAAAATTTAAAGGGCCACAGAGAATTCTAAGTCACAAAAATTAGTAAAATGAATTTTATATGAATTAGATAATATTAGTGTTGAGAATAAAAAGCAATTGCCATTTTAGTTTTGGTCTCGGGGTAACAGGGAATAGTGATGACTGCAGCGGGTGAAGGGAACTTGTGGTTGCTTTTGCTCCAGGCTATTGCTACCATTCAGAAATGTGGAACCTGGGTTGATTTCTTTTTTTTTTCCTAGTGTTTGAAGAGAGATTGTAATGATTGATTTTTATGTAAGCGTTCTTATTTCCTTAAACGGTAGCAGTTGAAACAATATTTTAACCAAGTGCGTTACGTTCAAAAATACCTCTACTGCTTTCGATCTCTGCTTTAGACTTAACTCATTGCCTTAAGTCAGTGGAAGTTAAATATCCGGGAAAGATGGCTAGTATTAATCTACTTTTATGGGCTGAGCAGTGAGGATGAGAGGGTAGGAATTGAAATCACAAAAACACACAAGAGAAAAACAAAAACTTGACAAAATAACAAAAATTGACAAAAAAACACACTTAAGAAAAGTTTGCTTTTATTTTGGTATGTTAATGAAATCACTTAGTAAATTTTCTAATTTTTACTCTCCCTTCAATTTTAGGCTTCTCCGAGATTCCATTGATCATGGTTTTGGTTTTTCCTTCATCTTCTGTCCATTTTCGCTAGTGGCTCTCTAGCCACCTATTAACCATCCTTAAAATCCTGTGCCCTGTATGTAGTTGTGGTACTGATCACATGCTGATCTTTCATGAATTCCTTCCCCTGAGAAGTCTTGAAGAGCACAATTCTGTCATGCTGCCTTTTAACACATTGAGGTCGAATAGAAGACAATAAATAATGTTTTGATTATCCTCAAATCCTGGGGAAGTTTCAGCCAAGGAAGTTTTAAAAAGTATGGTTGTATGGTGAAAAATTATCTTCGCCTAGATGTTGGTGATGTTAATTTTGAAATAATAGTTGTTTTGAGAAAGAATAAAACATCTTTTGCTGGGAAATTGAGTATGTATTAACAGGCTCTCAACAAATATGACATAATAAATCCTTTTGGTTCTGAATCATGAAAAAACACCAACATTCCAAGGGTTTTTTCTCTGGATATTGACATAGTGTTTGGTATCACTGTGATCTTTTTAGGCATCCATCTGAGTAACCCAGGGTGGCATATATTTTCCTTTAATGGTTTGTATTGTGATAGATGCCCAAGAAGGTTAGTCTTTAGTGCTACTGAACAAGTGACAAGTGATTTATTATTCTAACAGTTTTTGGAGTTTTGTATGGATGGAATGTTGTCATGGCAGTCTAGGGACAAACTAATATCTGTTCCAAAAGATGAAAACATGCTGCCCATACATTTCCTGTAGCATTATATAGTCTGATGGAGAACAGACATGCAAACTCAAAGTATTTTATAATTGTTGTTCATTGTGTCTGAGTTGAAACTACACAACAAAAGGAGCTTTAAAAAATCCGCAGTTTGAAAGGAACTTTAAAAATAACTCTGCCTAATAATTTTATAAAAATGTGGTGGACTTTTTACTTACAATCTAACAAAATCATTGAAATAAGAACATATATGGAGAAATAATGGGACATTGCTAAAGCCCAGGAAGACAGAAAAAATTATTTTTATAATGTAGCCCAGAGATGTTGATAATGCAGAAGCTTTTAGTCTCAAGTTTGTGAATTTCCTTAACAGTGCTATTGGTATTTTGGGACTGTATATACCAGGGGCGCTCAATTGCACCACTGTGGGGGTGCTGAGTCATGGCAACGTGGAGAGACATTTTTGGTTGTTGCAACTGGGATGGTAGTTGCTGTTAGCATCTAGTCAGTGCAGACCATGAAACTCTTAAACATCGTACATGTTCAGGACAAACTCCACAACCAACGTTTTTCTGGCACAAGTGTCAAGAGTGTTAATATTGAGTTACCCTGGTATATGATGATGAAAAAGAAAAATGATTGTATGATATTCTTATATTCTAAGTTGCTGATGATTAACTATATTCTAATAGCTGGGAAGATAATACACTAGGGGAATTAATACTACACAGTCTGAAACAAAGACCCTCTAGTGAAGAAAATATTTTTTACTTAAACCACTAACGTTATTGAGTGCTTACCAAGTGCCAGGCGTTGTTGGGAGACACTGGGGAAACCCGAGTGAACAAAACAGATAGACTGCCTTCACAGAGCCCTGGTATGAATGTGGGGGACAAGTAAACAAATACATAAAATGGGACATGGAGGAGCAGGTAGTGCCTTAGGGTAGATAAAGTAGAGTAATGGGGTAGGTAGATAATGATGGGGGGTGGGAAAGGGAACCCTTAGATTGGATGGCCATGAGAGACCTGAAGCATAGAAGTGAGTGACAGCAGCCAGATGAAGAGGGTTTTAGGCAGGGGAAGCAGGTTGTGAAAAGGTGCCAAGGTGGAAGTTGGTGTGGCCTGTTGGGGAGGCGCAGAGAGGTGGTTGTGGTTGGGCAGTGGTCCAGAATGGAGAAGTGGGGATGAGATAGAATATGAGAGGAGGGAGGCGCCAGATCATGCTCACTTCTTTTTTAGGTTGAGAATATTCCATTGTCTGGATGTATTTAGCCATTCACTTACTGAAGAACATCTTGATTGCTTCCAACTTTTGTCATTTATGAATACAGCTGCTATGAACTTCCAGGTGCAGGTTTTGTTATGGATAAATTTTCACCTCATTTAGGTAACTTCTAAGGAACACGATCGCTGAATTGGCATGGTAAGAACATTCATGTTAAGAATATGCCAAACTGTTTCCCAAAGTGGCTGTATCAGTTTGCATTCCCACCGACAATGAGTGAGAGTTTCTGATTATTCCCCATCCTGCCAGCCTTTGGCACTCAGAGTATTTTGGATTTTGTCCTTTCTGATAGGTGTGTAGTATCTCATTGTTGTTTTAATTGGAAGCTGCCTAATGACAGAAGATTTGAACACCTTTTCATATGCTTATTTGCCATGAGTAGATCTTCTTTGGTAAGTTGTCTGTTCAGTTCTGCCCATTTTTTAATTTCATTGTTGACTTTCTTATTGTTGAGTTTTACTTTGTACCTTTTGGATAATGGTTCTTTATCACATGTGTCATATAATTCTTAGGGAAATACTTTCTGGTTTGTGGCTTGTCTTCTTATTCTCCTGTCATTCACAGAGGAAAAGTTTTTAATTTTAATGATGTCTGGATTGTCAATTATTTTTTTCATGGATCATGCCTTTGGTGTTATATCTAAAAAAGTCATCACCTTATGTGGGGTCACGTAGAAATTTCCCCCTATGTTAATTCTAGGCACTTTATGGTTTTGTATTTTATATTTGGGTCTGATCCATTTTGAGCTAATTCTTCTGAAGGATATAGGGTTTGTGTCTAGATTCTTTTTTTTTGTCTTTTTTAAAATTTATTTATTTTCAGCATAACAGTATCATTATTTTTTCACCACACCCAGTGCTCCATGCAATCCGTGCCCTCTATAATACCCACCACCTGGTACTCCCACCTCCCAGGCCCTCCCCCGCCACTTCAAACCCCTCAGATTGTTTTTCAGAGTCCATAGTCTCTCATTTTGTCTTTTTACATGTGGATGTCCAGTTGTTCCCAGCGCTGTTTGTTAAAAAGACTATCCTTTCTCCATTGTATAGCATAGCTTTTGCGCCTTTGTCCAAGCTTAGTTGACTATTAGTGTGAGTCTGTTTCTGGGCTCTCTGTTGTATTTCATTTATCTATTTGTTCTTTAATCAAATCCATACTGTTTTGATTGTGGCTTTATAATAAGCCTTGAAATCAAGTAGTGCCAGTCTTCTGACTTTTTTTTTATTTTTGAGTACTGTTTGGCTATTCTGAGTCTTTCATTCTTCATATAAACTTATAAAGAACTTGCTAGAATTTTGATTAAAGTTGTGTTAAATCAGGTTGGGAAGAACTAGCATCTTGACATTACGGAGGCTTCCTACCCATTAATGTGGACTACCTCTCTCCACTTATTTAGTCTTTTTTGGTATATTCTTTTTTTTAAAGATTTTATTTATTTATTTGACAGAGAGAGAGATCACAAGTAGGCAGAGAGGCAGGCAGAGAGAGAGAGAGAAGGAAGCAGGCTCCCTGCTGAGCAGAGAGTCCGTTGCGGGGCTTGATCCCAGGACCCTGAGATCATGACCTGAGCCAAAGGCAGTGGCTTAACCCACTGAGCCACCCAGGCACCCCGTTGGTATATTTTTTTATCAGAGTTTTGTGGCTTTCTCCTGTTGTAAATATTTTGTTAGATTTGTACCTAAGTATTTCATTTTCGGAGGTGCTAATGTAAATGGTATTGTGTTTTTAATTTCAATTCCATTTGTTCATTGCTGGCACAGAGGAAAGTGAGTGAATTTTGTATATTAACCATGTATCCTGCAACTTTGCTATAATTGCTTCTAAGTTCCAGGAGGTTTTTTTGTTGATTCTTTTGCATTTCCCACATAGACAATCATATCATTTGTGAACAAAGACAGTTTTATTTTTCCTTTCCAACCTATATGCTTTTAACTTCCTTTTTTGTCTTATTGTATTAGCTAGGAAATAGAGGACAATGCTGAAAAGGAGTGGTGACAGGAGACATTCTTGCCTTGGTCCTGATTGTAATGGGAAAATTTCTAGTTTCTCACCATTATATATGATGTTAGCTTTTTTAAAGATTTTTTTAAATAATGTTGAGGACATTCCCTTGTATCCTTAGTTTACTGAACATTTGTCATGAGTGGGTGTTGGAATTGTCAAATGCTTTTTTCTTCATCTTTTGATCGGATTATATGATTTTTCTTTTTAGACTGGTAATGTGATGGATTTCATTAACTGATTTTAGAATGTTGAGCCAGCTTTGCATACCTATGGTAAATGCCCCTTGGCTGTGGAGTACAATTGTTTTTAGACATTTGTGGCTTTTATTTGTTAATATTTTGCTTATAACTTTTATACTTATAAGAGATACTGGTCTGTTATTTTCTTCGGAAGTATTTGGTTTTGGTATTAGGGTGATGCTGGCCTTATAAAACAAGGTAGGAAGTGTTTCTTTTACTCCTGTTTTCTGAAAGAGATTGTAGAGACTTGGTATAATTTAAATGTTTGGTAAAATTTAATACTTATTTTTTTTTCAAATGTGTGTAGGTATGTTTTTATTATTACAGTAAGTTTATCGCTCAGTTTTAGCTCCTAACTTCTTGAACGCTGAGTATGTTTATTGAATATTGTCTCTCTCCTCCCACTAGAATAAGAGCAGAAATTCTTGACTGTTTTGTTTATTGATATGTTTAATATGCCTAAAACAGTGGTTCTCAACGTGTGCTTTGCAGTTTTGCAAAATCCTTTTGGAGAATATATAAGGTCAAAGCTATTTTCATGGTAATACTAAGACATTATTTTGTCCCCCCTCACCCCTCCCCCGTGCTGTTGATTACACTGGTGGGGGAAAATCAGTCATGTGTAAAACTGCTGATGTTTTAGTGTGAATTGAGCAGTAGCACCAAACTCTACTAGTAGCCACTTATATACTTCCTGGTCTTACTCATGAGGGAGTGACAAAGGGATGCCAGTTTCACTTAAAGCTGTAAAAATTATTGGTTTTATTAAGTCCTGACTCTTGAGCATGTGCCTTTTAAATATTCTGTGTGATGAAATGGGAAGTATACCTAGTACTTCTGTTGCATACTCAAAAATATGGTTGTCTCCAGGCACTAGAATTTGTGATTGAGTTGCTATGGAACATTATATTTACTTGAAATAACAACTGTGAGATAAACTATGTTTCAGTTTCAGCGCATTCGGGCATTTGGCAGGTAGTTGTTTTTTTTGTTTGTTTGTTTTTTAAGAATGAAGTAAGCTTGTCACCTCAAGGAAAACAACTGATAGTATTTTTTGATGATGATAAATTCAAGTTTGCAAGTGAATTTCTAGTTTTGGAAAATTTATATGTATGAGCTGGATACTTTCCTAATAGCTACAGATTTTTCTAAGGAGTTGGATACTTATATTAAGTATTGTGATGTGGGTATTCTTTGACATTAAGTAACAAAATGTGTTAGTATCTTGAAGATATGTTTAACTCCCAGTGAATCATTGCTAAAAATACTTATAGCATCATGCGTATATAGTAGATCCCTTCAAACTGCAGATAGACCAGTTCGTGTATAATGCAACAGAGTGTGGAGAGTTCACT
This sequence comes from Mustela nigripes, assembly GCF_022355385.1. Classification (NCBI taxonomy): domain Eukaryota; kingdom Metazoa; phylum Chordata; class Mammalia; order Carnivora; family Mustelidae; genus Mustela; species Mustela nigripes. Next base: position 420 of record NW_026739568.1, on the reverse strand, counting down.
GATATGGTTGGTTTCAGATTAAAAATCATACCCTTTAAGAAGTGACCACTTACTGAGGTTTGGTGTTGTATTAAAGAAGAATATCCACAACTATCTGAAAATATTATAGCAATGAACATGTCTGTGTGACTTTTTTTAATTTATTTTTTATTTATTTTCAGCATAACAGTATTCATTATTTTTGCACCACACCCAGTGCTCCATGCAATCCGTGCCCTCTCTAATACCCACCACCTGGTTCCCCAACCTCCCACCCCCCCGCCAGTTCAAACCCCTCAGATTGTTTTTCAGAGTCCATAGTCTCTCATGGTTCACCCCCCCTTCCAATTTCCCCCAACTCCTTTCTCTTCCATAACTCCCCATGTCCTCCATGCTATTTGTTATGCTCCACAAATAAGTGAAACCATATGATAATTGACT
>NW_026739567.1:0-570 GCF_022355385.1 Mustela nigripes | reverse complement strand
AAAAAAAAAAAAAAATGAAAAATCCAGAACACACCAGCTGTCTCTACATCCTAAAGAACTGGAGAATCAACGAAAAATCAAACCAACTCCACACATAAGAAGGGAAATCATCAAGATTAGAGCTGAGATCTGTGAGGTAGAAACCAGAGATACAGTATAATGTATCAATGAAACTAGAAGCTGGTTTTTGAAAGAATCAATAAGATCAATAAACCATTGGCCACACTAATCCAAAAAAAAAGAGAGAACGCCCAAATTCATAAAATTATGAATGAAAAGTGAGAGATCATATCTAAAACCAAGGAAGTAGAAAACATGATCAGAAATTATTATCAACAGTTATATACCAGTAAACTAAGCAACCTAGATGAAATGGATGCATTCAGGAGAACTATAAACTCCCAAAATTGAACCAGGAAGAAATTGACAACCTGAATAAACCGATATCTAGTAACAAGATTGAAGCAGTGATCAAAAACCTCCCAAAAACAAGAGCCCAGGACCTGATGGATTCCCTGGGGAATTCTACCAAACTTTCAAAGAAGTTGAAACACCTATTCTCCTGAAGCT
>NW_026739566.1:42085-83303 GCF_022355385.1 Mustela nigripes | reverse complement strand
GTATAAGGATTATACTTCAACTTTTTTTTTTTTAAGATTTTATTTATTTATTTGACAGGCAGAGATCACAAGTAGGCAGAGAGGCAGGCAGAGAGAGAGGAAGAAGCAGGCTCCCTGCTGAGCAGAAAGCCCGATGCGGTGCTCGATCCCAGGACCCTGGGATCATGACCTGAGCCGAAGGCAGAGGCTTCAACCCACTGAGCCACCCAGGAGCCCCTACACTTCAACTTTTTAATTTGAGAATTTTCAAATCTACATTAAAGTTGAGATAATAGTACAATAAACTTTTTTTTCCCCTTAGGTTGTACTCTTTTCCTAGGTTTACCAATTACTAATATTCATCAGTTGTTAATAATTATTGATAGTATTGATTGTATACATCCATTTTTGGTTGAACCACCTGAAAATAAATTGAAGCCATCATAACCCATCACCCTTAAAAAAATAATCCAGCATGCATCTTTCAGGCATAAGAACCTTTTCCTACGCAGCCATACTACATCACATATAAGAAATTAAAGTATAAAAAGCCTTTCTAGGGTCACTCGGGTGGCTGAGTTGGTTGAACAGATGACTCTTGGTTTCAGTTCAGGTAATGGGCTTGGGTTGTGGGATCCAGCCCCAGTGGATCCAGTGGAAGTCTGCTTGGGGTTTTCTCTCTGCCTCTCTCTCTTCCCCTCCCCTCATTATACGCGTGTGTGTGTTCTCTCTCTCAAATAAATAAATAAATCTTAAAAAACAAAAAGCACCTTTCTGTTTGGAAAAATATTCCATTATATTTGTTCATTCCCATTCCTCCAGCAAAGGCCAGTCATAAGAATTTTTGCTGGTCCTGGAGTAGTTTCAATTCAAAGACAGAGGTTTTCTGAGAGACAGGGCAAGTTGGTTCTTGGAACTGTGACTTCATGGTCATTGTAACAGAATGAGCCAGAAGAGGAGAAGGACAATTTTTAACGCATTCAAGCTTACCTTTCTACCTCTTCTACACAAAGGCAGCACTTTATTATAGGCTGATTTTCTCCTTCTTCAGCATCTCCTTACTTACCCAGCACACTCACTTGTACCTCCGTTTTCCCTTCCTGACTATAAAACCTTTCTTATTCCACTGGTGGGAATTCTGCTCTGGCCTCAGGTTTCACCCTGTTTATGGGGTCCATGAAGACATCAGGTCACCAACTGTCAGCCTTCTCTGAATTGTTGCTGTACCCATTAGATGCAGCAATTTATTGAGCATTATCTTATGCTGTTGCTCAAATTGTTTTAGGTGATTTGTATGAAACAAGACTTAGACTCCGAATAAGCAAGGTCTTTGAGAGCTTAATAGATGCCTGACAAATATTTATTAGTTGATGATTTTATTTATAGTTGTGTGTTGTTGGTTTTTTTTTGGTGCGTGTGTGTTTTTTTTAAAGATTTTATTTATTTATTTGAGAGAGAATGAGTGAGAGAGAGCATGAGAGAGGAGAAGGTCAGAGGGGGAAGCAGATTCCCCAAGGAGCTGGGAGCCCGATGCGGGGCTCGATCCTGGAAGTCCGGGATCATGACCTGAGCCGAAGGCAGCTGCTCAACCAACTGAGCCACCCAGGCGCCCAATAGTTATGTGTTTTTGAATAGCGATGGCATTGTGCTGACTTAGAGCCTTTTACTCAATTACAACCATTATTTGTCAAGAACAACAACAAAATATATTTTTTTCAACTAAAGCACTTACCATCAATTATATTCAGGTACTTCATATTATTGGCTTGTCTTTGTCAAAGTGTACAGATCCAGGGGCACCTGGGTGGCTCAGTGGGTTAAGGATCTTCCTTCAGCTCAGGTCATGATCCCAGGATCCTGGGATGGAGCCCCCGCATCATGCTCCCTGCTTAGTAGGGAGTCTGCTTCTCCCTCTCTCTCTCTGCCCTAACTGGTCCTTTCTCTCTCTCAAATAAATAAATAAAATCTTTCTAAAAGCGGGGGTGTGGTTTAACAGATCCAGCATTTGAGTCAATCAGTAGAGGGATCTTCATCTGGGCAAAGGTTTCAAATGCAGCTGGATGCCAGGTGCCATGACATCAGTCAGACTGCTGTGTGGCCAGAATGAGTCAGATGTTTAAGTAACTGAAATAACTGGATTGTCTCATGGTTTGCTTTGTTATTTCAACTGTATGATTGCTTGATTCAGGAAACAGTATACTCCTCAACTGCTTTACTTCTGGAATCTGTATTATTTAAAATATGAATGAATATTTTAATTGGTTCAATTGGGCTCTTTTGGATCTGTTAACAGACACAAAAGGTTTCCTAAAATGGTGACTCTTCCACTCAGAGATGGTTGTTTAACCATTGTGCATTTAGTAAAATTTTTAATAAGGCTTGTTTCCCTTTTTATGATCATTTTGAATGATTTGTATTTTTTCTCAAATGCCAAGTACACTTTTAGTCTCCCCAAACAGCACGATTTGTTTGGTCATAAAGTAACTCTATTTTGGCGACATGATTTTCATTAAAATTAAAGCAGGAGGGGGTCTCTTTAACTCAGTTTCAAGTGTGCTTTTGAAGGGACTTTGCCATTTTTCTCCATGTCCAGATGCTCTTTTGACTGTTGTATTTCCAGAATTCAGAAATTATTCCCTGGGGGGTCGAATGTGCTTTTCTTAGCAGTTTTCCGAGAATCCTGTCCTGCAGTCCAAATCCCAGTTCTGTGGCAGGTGCATATCTGAATCACCCGGAGACTACCTTGAGTCAAGCACCGCCTCGCTGTAGACCTTAGCCTGCTCTTGCTTTCTGTCTTGAGGAAGTAAGTCTACTACGTTTCCAAAACATGAACTTGATGTTTAAGCACACAAATGACATTTCAGCTTTTTCCACAAACCTACCTAAATTTACAACCCACTGAATTCAGTAGAAAGGAAGCAAAACAAGTACGATGGTATCAAAGCAGGGAGGTTGGTGAATTTGACCTATGTGACAGTCACAGTAAGTCCTTTGACTGCGATTTTTGAGGACACCTTTCTGCAGCACTTGGTTGTAAGTTCTGAAAGGTCAATGAATGTGACTCAGTCTATTCTAATGCAATACTCTCTCCTCATTTGCCTTTGTTTACATTATCTATTTTAAACTTTGCTTAGATGCTATCTCCACAGTTTGTTTTAATATTTGATAATGTATAGAGCAGTGTTTAAGAATTGACACGATTCTTAGGTAAATGTCGAGCTTGTTTCCTCCTGAAACCCTGTCCCCAGCGACTTCAGTTTTCACATTGATGCTGATGCCAGGGAGTGATAAGGATCTACTTACAGAGCTCTTTGGGGACTTCAGCTTTCAGGAAACAGGAAAACGCTTCCTGTAACACTTACCTTAAATACATGAATTGTGGTGAGCCGTTTAAATTATGCGAGTGGTTTAGCTTTTAAGAATTCCTTGAAATGCTTTAGTATTGAACTTAGATTCAAATAGGACATATTGGGTGGAGAGGAAATAGGAGTAAAAAGGTTGAAAATCACCAAGATCTATTGAACTAATATACTTTCATACAAGTTATAATAACAGAAGAAAGGTGATATTTTATATTCTTTGCAGATTATTTGAAAATTGTCTGTTTCTTCGTTTCCTGCCCTACGTTACTTTTTCTGTTCCTTTCCAAGTCATTTTCATGAAAAGTCATGTGTTAGAATAATCCAGTGTGTAAGTTTTCAGCTAAGGATTGAAACATGGGCATTTTTATCATACCAAAATTACTTCTTTTCTTCTCTCCTTTTGCCTGCCTATGTCAAATGCCTGGGAAGATAGTTTCTTCCTTGACGAGATCCCAAAGAATGTTTGCTTGTTTGTTATTAAATGATAAACATTTCCTGTGGCACGATTATTATTATTATTTTTTTTTTGTATTTGTCTTAAATTTTTTTCTGTAATTTCAGAGAAAAAAAATCAAGGGAACTAGAGTCTCTCATCCTCTCTTATAAAGTGAAAGCATCTTAAATTCAAATGTCAGTATTCACAATACATTCCTGTTTTCTGAGTTGCCTGTGGATTGCTCTTCTTTTATACATTTTCACTGCTACGTCAATAATTTTAGTTGTTTTTTTTTCTTTCCCATTTGACAATGGTCTATCCTTATTGTTTTCTTTATCTCCTTCTTGTTATCTTAACCACTTCTTACCAAGACCTCATTCTGGACAGGGTTTTAGGCCCTATCTATATGGCTTGAGCCAGATTTACAACCACCTACAAGTTTTACAGATAGGAAACTGAAGCTCAGATAGAGTGGCAGGCCAAGTCAAGACACCCAAAGATGTCCACACTAATCTCCAAACATGGAACATGTTTTACCTTATATGGCAAAAGGGGCTTTGCATCTGTAATTAAGGTTTGGACCTTGAGAGGGCGAGATTTTTGAAGAGGAGGTTATCTAAGGAGAGTGGGTTATTTGGGTGGGTCCAACTTAATCACAGGAATCCTTAGATACAGAAAACCTTTCCTGGCTGGGTTCCAGAGAAATGGGACTACGAGGAATGTTCCTAGCTTTCGAATCAAGGAAGAGACTGCAAAGAAAAAAAAAATGCAGGCAACCCTAGAAGCTGGAAAAGAGAAGGAAACGGATTCTTCTCTAGAGCTTCCAGAAGGAACACAATCTTGTCAACAATTTAATTTTAGCCTGAGTCTCACCAGAGACCTGAGGTGTGAGATAATAGATTTGTATTGTTTAAGTTACAAAGCTTGTGGTAACTTGTTCTGGCAGCAACAGAAAGCTCGCACAGAGAGGTTAAGTGACTTGTTTATGGTCACACAACTTTTGAAGAGTTGGAGCCAAGATGTCATTGCTGATTCATCTATCTTGCCTTCCTCCATGCCCTGCTGCTTTCTTAGTAGCCAGCACAGAGAACTGGTATTTATCTCAGCACGTGGAGCTAAGTACATTTTCTTCCTTTATTTTTCTTTCCAGCCTCTGGGCTCTTAATTAATCTTTGGTCTTAAATATCTAGCACAGGGTACACTTCTTAAAAGAACCTAGTTTATGAATGATAGTAGGAAAATACATATAATCGATGTGACTATGCTATAATACTCCATCAACAATGAGTTTGAAAAGCAAGAGATTAAAAACTGGAAAAAAAAAAGTTAAGTAGAACCTCTATCTGTCCTGTGGTATTTGCTAACAGTAAAAAAGGCCTTGGGTTCAACATTGTTACAAGAAAAGGTACATTACATTCCAGAATGTGCTGGAGGTTAAATTACAAGTTAAGTTAGTATCTAGTTTGTGTGACAAAGGCTGTTGCTAAATCTGACTCACACACCCAGTTCACCACTCGATTTATTTCACTGTTTATTGTTCTATTTACACAAGAAAAACAAAGAAGGTGATTTGTAAATATTGACTAAACAAAGAACACTTTAGAAAGGATTCCAAGAACTCCCTGTACTTTCATTACCATGACACTGGAGTTACCTCCTTCTTCTTCTTTTTTTTTTTCATTTTATTTTATTTCTTTTCAGTGTTCCAAAATTCATTGTTTATGCACCACACCCAGTGCTCCATGCAATACTTGCCCTCCTTAATACCCACCACCAGGCTCACCCGCTCACCCAACCCCCCACCAACCTCCCCTCCAAAACCCTCAGTTTGTTTCTCAAGAGTCTGCAGTCTCTCATGGTTCATGTCCCCCTCAGATTTCTCCCCGCTCATTTCTCCTCTCCATCTCCCACTGTCCTCCTTGTTATTCCTTATTCTCCACAAGTAAGTGAAATCATATGATAATTGACTCTTTCTGCTTGAGTTACTTCACTCAGCATAATCTCCAGTCCCGCCCATGTTGATACAAAAGTTGGGTATTCATCCTTTCTGATTGAAGCACAATGCTCCATTGTATATATGGACCACATCTTCTTTATCCATTCACCTTTGAAGGTCATCTTGCTCTTTCCACCACAGTTTGGTGACCCTTGCCATTGCTGATGTGAACATTGGGGTACAGATGGTCCTTCTTTACACTCCATCTGTATCTTTCGGGTAAATACCCAGTAGTGCAATTGCAGGGTCATAGGGTGGCTCTATTTTTAATTTTTTTGAGGAATCTCTACACCGTTTTCCAAAGTGGCTACACCAACTTGCATTCCCACCAACAGTGTAAGAGGGTTCCCCTTTCGCCACATCCTCTGCAACACATTGTTTCCTGTCTTGCTAATTTTGGCCATTCTAACTGGTATAAGGTAGTATCTCAATGTGGTTTTGATTTGAATCTCCCTGATGGCTAATGATGATGAACATTTTTTCATGTGTCTTTTGGCCATTTGTATGTCTTCATTGGAGAAGTGTCTGTTCATGTCTTCTGCCTATTTTTTGACGTGGTTATCTGTTTTGTGTGTGTTGAGTTTGAGTATTTCTTTATGGACCTTGGATATCAGCCCTTTGTCTGTAGTGTCATTTAGGAATATCTTCTCCCATTCCGTGGGTTGCCTCTGTTTCGCTGACTGTTTCCTTTGCTGTGCAGAAGCTTTTGATCTTGATGAAGTCCCAAAAGTTCATTTTTGCTTTTGTTTCCTTTGCCTTTGGGGACATATCTTGAAAGAAGTTGCTGTGGCCGATGTTGAAGAGGTTACTGCCTCTCTTCTCCTCTAGGATTTTGATAGATTCCTGGCTTACATTGAGGTCTTTTATCCATTTCGAGTTTATCTTTGTGTATGGTATAAGAGAATGGTCAAGTTTACACATAGCTGTCCCAATTTTCCCAGCACCATTTTTTGAAGAGACTGTCTTTTTTCCGCTCTACAATTTTCCTGCTTTGTCAAAGATTAGTTGATCATAGAGCTGTGGGTCCATATCTGGGCTCTCTACTCTGTTCCACTGGTCTGTATGCCTGTTTTTGTGCTAGTACCATGCTGTCTTGGTGATCACAGCTTTGTAGTAAAGCTTGAAATCAGCCAATGTGATGCCCCAGTTTTGTTTTTGTTTTTCAACATTTCCTTAGTGATTCAGGGTCTCTTCTAGTTCCATACAAATTTTAGGATTGTTTGTTCCAGCTCTTTGAAAAACGCCGGTGGAATTTTGATCAGGATGGCATTGAAAGTATGGATTGGTCTAGGCAGTATGGACATTTTAGCAATGTTTATTCTTCCAATCCATGAGCATGTAATTCTTTTCCATCTTTTTGTGTCCTCTTCAATTTCTTTTTTTTTTTTAATTTTTTCAATTTATTTATTTTCAGAAAAACAGTATTCATTATTTTTTCACCACACCCAGTGCTCCATGCAATCCGTGCCCTCTTTAATACCCACCACCTGGTCCCCAACCTCCCATACCCCCGCCACTTCAAAGCCCTCAGATTGTTTTTCAGAGTCCATAGTCTCTCATGATTCACCTCCCCTTCCAATTTACCCCAACTCCCTTCTCTCTAACACCCCTTTTCCTCCATGATATTTGTTATGCTCCACAAATAAGTGAAACCATATGATAATTGACTCTCTCTGCTTGACTTATTTCACTCAGCATAATCTCTTCCAGTCCCGTCCATGTTGCTACAAAAGTTGGGTATTCATCCTTTCTGATGGAGGCATAATACTCCATAGTGTATATGGACCACATCTTCCTTATCCATTCGTCCATTGAAGGGCATCTTGGTTCTTTCCATAGTTTGGCGACCGTGGCCATTGCTGCTATAAACATTGGGGTACAGATGGCCCTTCTTTTCACTCCATCTGTGTCTTTGGGGTAAATACCCAGGATTGCAATTGCAGGGTCATAGGGAAGTTCTATTTTTAATTTCTTGAGGAGTCTCCACACTGTTCTCCAAAGAGGCTGCACCAACTTGCATTCCCACCAACAGTGTAAGAGGGTTCTCCTTTCTCCACATCCTCTCCAACACATGTTGTTCCCTGTTTTGTTAATTTTGGCCATTCTAACTGGTGTAAGGTGATATCTCAATGTGGTTTTAATTTGAATCTCCCTGAGGGCTAATGGTGATGAACATTTTTTCATGTGTCTGATAGCCATTTGTATGTCTTGATGGGAGAAGTATCTGTTCATATCTTCTTCCCATTTTTTGATATGTTTGCCTGTTTCGTGTGTGTTGAGTTTAGTTCATTATAGATCCTGGATATCAACCTTTTGTCTATACTGCATTTGCAAATATCTTCTCCCATTCCATGTGTTGCCTCTTTGTTTTTTTGACTGTTTCCTTTGCTGTGCAGAAGCTTTTGATTTTGATGAAGTCCCAAAAGTTTATTTTCGCTTTTGTTTCCTTTGCCTTTGGAGACATATCTTGAAAGAAGTTGCTGTGGCTGATATCGAAGAGATTACTGCCTATGTTCTTGTCTAGGATTCTGATGGATTCCTGTCTCACGTTGAGGTCTTTTATCCATTTTGAGTTGATCTTTGTGTACGGTGTAAGAGAATGGTCGAGTTTTATTCTTCTACGTATAGCTGTCCAGTTTTCCCAGCACCATTTATTGAAGAGACTGTCTTTTTTCCACTGTATATTTTTTCCTGTTTTGTCAAAGATTAATTGACCATAGAGTTGAGGGTCCATATCTGGGCTCTCTACTCTGTTCCACTGGTCTATGTGTCTGTTTTTATGCCAGTACCATGCTGTCTTGGTGATCACAGCTTTGTAATAAAGCTTGAAATCAGGTAACGTGATGCCCCCAGCTTTATTTTTGTTTTTCAACATTTCCTTAGCAATTCGGGGTCTCTTCTGATTCCATACAAATTTTAGAATTATTTGCTCCAGCTCTTTGAAGAATACCGGTGGAATTTCGATTGGAATGACATTAAAAGTATATATTGCTCTAGGCAGTATAGACATTTTAACAATGTTTATTCTTCCAATCCAAGAGCATGGAATGGTCTTCCATCTTTTTGTGTCTTCTTCAATTTCTTTCAAGTGTTCTATAGTTCCTCGAGTATAGATCCCTTACCTCTTTGGTTAGATTTATTCCCAGGTATCTTATGATTCTTGGTGTTATTGTAAATGGAATTGATTCTCTAATTTCCCCTTCTATATTTTCATTGTTAGTGTATAAGAAAGCAACTGATTTCTGTACATTGATTTTGTATCCTGCCACATCACTGAATTGCTGTATGAGTTCTAGTAGTTTGGGGGTGGAGTCTTTGGGGTTTTCCATATAAAGTATCATGAATTGTAGCTGACAGTGTTCCTGCTGCTCCCACACCTGAGAGATTGCTGGGCTGCAAGAGAACATACAGGACAGAAAACAGATTATAGTGTGGCAGGAGTAGAATGGGGAGCATAGTTAGAGGGTTGGAATTATTGCAAAATTTCTTGTTTTGCACAAATAGTTATGTAATAAAGTCTCTTCCTTTCCACAGTTGGAATTCCTGAACATTATGTCTGAAGTCTGAGTAAGTAAGGGATTAATAAATATGTAAACATCAAACAACTTTTCTTCTCTAAGAAAAAAGGTTGTTGGGCACCTGGTTGGCTCAGTGGTTAAACATCTGCCTTTGGCTCGGGTCATGATCCCAGGGTCCTGGGATCAAGCCCCATATCAGGCTCCCTGCTCTTCAGGGAATCTGCTTCTCCCTCAGCCTCTGCCTTGGTCCATCCCTCACTCATGCTCACACTCTCACTCTCTGTCAAATAAAATCTTTAAAAAAGAAAAAAGAAGAAAGAAAAAAGAAAAAAGGTTGTTAAATACTATAACGGAACACTAAAGGTGATCATGAATTACCTCTTCATTTAAGAGTACTTTTTTTAAGCAGGCTCTATGCGTGGTGCGGGGCTCAAACTCACAACCCTGAACTCATGATTTGAGGGGAGATCAAGAGCCAGACACTCGACTGACTGAGCCACTTAGTCACCCCAAGAATACTTTAAAAACAGTATTTCTTCTCTATCTGTGATTCTTAAACAAAGGCTGATTCTGAATTTGGAGGAGTGGCCTATTCACGCCTCAAGATTCAATTTATGATCAATTTTGGTGGGTACTGCCATCTTCCTCAGCCTTGGCCATAAAAACAAGGTGGTTTTCAAAAAAACAAAAACAAAAAACAACAACAACAGGAACAAAAAGGTGGTTTTCTTCAGGTACAAAGGCTTTCTTCTATCAAGATAAAGCTAAAAAATAGGAAAGTGTTAGAAAAAGTCAACTATCTTACTTTAAAAAATTTCTAGTCCCAATATTCCTTAGCTAAGGTTTGTGATCCAGGCCCTCTGTAGCTAGCTGCTCACTTTTCTAATTTATAGGTCTGAGGCATGAGAGGTGATGCCACCTAAGACATTTGCTATAGTGTTGTACATGGTATTCCAAGGGAGCATGGAGGTTACAGTCTTTTCTTTACAGAGGTTTTGACAACCTCTGTAAACTCTGTGGTAGAAGTTTCTACCTGAGACTGACCCAAGGACTCTTTAAAATGGGAGGTCTTGGGTCGTTTGGAATTTGACATTTTACAACTGGAGTAAAGAGAAAATAAAGCAACATGGAAGTAAATATCTGGTCTCGTCCAAAGTCATCTTTATCAGAGAGATCTGAATAAGTTTATTTACCTTGAATAAAAACCTATTGCCCTTATGTATTTTAACTTGATGTTTATTTATTTATTTAAAAATCAATTTCAACATATCTCCTTTTCTATATAAGATTCTATGGGAGAATTTTCTATAAAAGGTTGACAGTTGTGTGTCTTTGCTTTTCTCTTTCAGTCTATAATAAGCTTTAATAAATACAGTGCAGTGTATACCCAGAGATAGATGTGTTCTATTTCTGGGCATTTGAATGGCAGCAACTTCCTCTTTTAAAACAAAGAAGTTGACTTCTTTCCAAATACCCCATCATGCCAGGGCTACTGACCTCCCACTGCCCTGACTTTCTGCTCCCTAGGTTGGGTCAGCCTATCCAATGAAGCGTCTATGCAAACTGGGGCTGCTCCATGTGTCCCCTGCTACTGTTCCCTTTTTACCTGCTTAGTTACAAGGGCCCAGAGCTGTGTATCTATGGTTTTGCTGCCCAATATCCACTCTTCTTTCTTCTGTTAGTCACATCCAGATTGTTCTTTGGGGAGTCACCCTTGTCGTAGACCATGTTTTCAGAAAATGCAGATCTTGTTTCTCGGTTAGGGCTGGGCTTATGTCTCACAGCGGGTCATCCTGTCTGGCAATAGTGACGCTCAAGAGATGGGCATGTGATCCCAAGATACCCAGTATATCTGCTTTAACTCTACTGTCATAACTGGGGAAGAGATATCCTTTCTTCTGGTTCCTAAGTTCGTAGGACATAAGCATAAAACTGCTGAGGACAATCTTACCACCACAGGGGTGAGCTCGCTGTGAAATAAAGCCCTGAGTTAATCAGAACTAAGGATGGAGACGTACTCCTAATGAAACTGTCCGAGAATGTAGATCCAGCCATCACTTTGCCCTGGATTTCCAAGTTATGTGAATTAAAATTGTGTTGTTTTTTTCTCTTATGTCCCTTGGCAATGCATTTCTCTCACTTGCAACTGAGTCAAGTCTATGATGAAGAGAAGGATAATAAATCACAGAGGCATTCTAATTGTATCCCAAGGATCCCAGAGTGAATCAAATGACTTCATTATTCATTTCAGAAAATAGACTCTGGAGAGGTATCGGCAATATCATTTTTCTTGTGCCCACAACAGATAATACTAATCAATTGATATGGTGAGCTCTGAGGGTTGCAAGGGACTGTATCGTGCACTCCAAGAAGGTAGGGTGGTATATAAAATGAACCTATCCTGATTCTAGTACCTTTTTGGTCAGAGGGAGAAAAAAAAGAAGAAGAAGAAGTATGCTTAGAGGATCAACTTGTCACTTGCTTGCGCTAAGTAGTCAACACTGTCTGATCTCAGGGGCCATGGAAAACCCTACAGTATTCTTCTCCCAAATCCTCAATTCCTCCTTTCCCCAATTCTACTCTGTGTTCTCTGACTCCTGAAATTTCTATCAGAGCTCCAATCTTTGTCTTTACATCTCAATGGTTGTTTGTAATATGTGCATAAAGCATTTACAAGAAGCTTACTATCATGATATCCTTTGGGGCAAAGGTCTGGAAAAAATGGAATGAATGGTTGGTTCTTATTTTTTATTTTGTCAGTTCTGCAGGTTGGACTTGCAGAAGCATAATAGCTTGAACTTTTTAACTTTATGCATGAGTTGTTTTTGTTTTTAAAAAGACAAGTAGATAATCTGTTTTATTTGTATAGCTTTGTATTAAAAAAAAAAACACAACAAACCTAATAAACATCATACTCTTTATAGGCATAGCCCTGTGCCTATTCATTCATTCACCAAATATCTGAGGCTTTGTTTTGTATTGGGCTTTGTGCCAGGTCAGAGGCACTGACATTCTCTGCCTTCACGAAGCTTCTATTTGAGTGTCTAGAGCTTCTCTAAGGAACTCACCCAGATTTTCTCTTATTCTAGCCACAGTGCTGGGAGGATGGTTTTATTTTACAGATGAGGAGGGCATAAAGGCAGAGGTGCTAATTTCTTTACCTCAGGTCTCAGAGTATTAGTAGAAGAGGTGGAATTCAAGTTGAGGCCGTGTGAGTCCTGAGGATGCCGATAACAGCAGGACACCTCCATGGCTCCTGATGCCTGAGAGAGAATGTCCAACTAATACCCAATTACTGCATCAGTGTCTTTGGAGAAAATTTACTAAACATCGTCTTTCCAGTCTTCCCATCGCTTGAGTTTGGGCAAAGGGTGTGAGAACACATTATTTGGGCGCATAGGAAATAAGGAGCAAGAAGCTAGAATTCAGGAGGCAGTGAGGGGAGAAAGAAGAGGAGGAGAGGAGGGTGTGGCGGAAAAGGAGGAGGTAGGTCACCTCTCTGAAGGGAATGGGGACATCACCAGCGTCGGCTTCGCACATTTTTGGTGTTTGGTCCTTGGTGGTTGCCACTGAACACATCATATCGATTAATTCTCACCACAGCTCTGGGGGGGATTCAGAGCTCGTGCTCTGGCAGCTTACTTCCAGCCCTGGCACAGTTTTGTCTGGATTCATTTCTGGGGTGGACCAACCTAGCAGGCCCCCAAGTGAGGCTATGAAGATGCAGAGGGATCGCATCTAGAGAGTGCTGCAGCAGAACTGGCCCTCCCTGAGAAGAGCATCAAGAACAAGAGTATTTGCTTTTGACACATTTGTGATATTTGGTAGGGACATTTCTGGGTGTAAAGTTGTGGTGAGCCCCAGGACTGGATTCAGTCTTTCCTCAATGACTATGACCAAGAATTCAGTCTCCTGCCATGGAGAGTAGCTTCTAACCTGGGAGACTGATGGTCAACAGACAAGGACTCCCATGGATAGAGGTTTCCGGGATAGGCCCAGTCCCTAGAAGCTGAGAGCACAGCTTTTTTGTTTGTGGATTCCTTGTTTAATTGTGGGTGTGAATGTGTTTGTTTGGGCCTGAAATTATATGAGACAGAATGTGTGTGTGTATGTGTGTGTGTGTGACACCAGTGTAGAGTTTTAGAAAAATTATTCCCCAGTGAGATATTAGTTTTCCCCTCCCGTCTCCCCAGAGTTAAGGGCTCCATTGCTGAGCTATCTTTTACACAGTAGCATAAGGAGCGGGACAACCTTTATTTAAACAGTTGCTGTTTCTCTTGACCCCAGGTTAGCCTTAGAAAAGTTCTTCTCCCACAATTATTTTAGAGTTACCAAGAAAAAATTCCAGGCATATCTAGGCTGTCCTTAAAAAACCCAGCCCTCCTTTGTGGTTATTACATTCAGATATGAGACTAAATGTGACCTCCTTTAACTCTTCAGTCTATCAAAAAGGAGTCTAGTGACCACCACTATGATTTTAAGTGGGTTCCTGCAAAAATTAAGTTTTTGTGTGTTCTAGCAGGTAATATACAATATGTTAGTCTGAAACACACATTATAGCCCTGTATCAGTTATCTAGTACTATATAACTAATTACTCTCAAAAACTGAAAAGGCTTAAAACAGTAAACATTTATTATCTCAAAAATTTTTTTTTAAAAAATATTTTATTCACTCACTTGACAGAGAAAGAGGGAGGAACACAAGCAGGGGGAGTGGGAGAGGGAGAAGCTGGCTCCCCACTGAGCAGGAAGCCTGATGCTGGGCTCGATCCCAGGACCCTGGGATCACAACCCAAGCTAAAGGCAGATGCCTAATGACTGAGCCACCCAGCCACCCATCTCAAAATTTCTGTCCAGAAGTGGCTTAGTGGGGGATTCCTGCTCAGCATCTCTGAAAGGCTATAGTTAAAAGCTTGGTCAGAGCCTCAGTCCTTCCAAAGCTCAGCTGGGGGAGGCTCTCCAACCAAACTTACTTCTGTGACTATTGAGAGGCCTGAGAAGATTTGCTTCCCAGCTCACTTATGTGGACCTTTCAATGGGGCTGCCTTACAAAGGTAGCTGGCTTTCATGAGCAAGTGGTCCAAGAGAGAAGGGAGAGCCTCCAAGCCAGAGTACAAACATTTTATAACCTGATCTCAGGAAGGACACATAGGACTCCTGCTATATTCTGTTCATGAGAAGTGAGTTACTAAGTCCTGTCAAAATGGCTAAAATCAATGACACAAGAAATGTGTTGTGTCATTTCTTGTTGATGTTGGCACAATGTGGCAAAGTTGTGGAGAAATAGGAACCGTGGTGCACTGTTGGTAGGAATGCAAACTGGTGTAAGCAATGTGAAAAAGTTCAGAGCTTCCGCAAGGAGTTAAAAATAGAACTACCCTACTATCCAGTAATCTCACTACTGGGCATTTACCCCCAAATTACAGAAGCACTACTTCAAGGGGATCCATGCACCTGTTTTATTGTAGCATTATTTACAATAGCCAAATTATGGAAGCAGCCCATATCCCCTGAATGATCAATGAGGAGAGAAAATGTGAGATTTTAGTGGAATACTCCTGGAATAGAATATTCCAGTAATGGAATACTACTCAGGCATAAAAAGGAAAGAAATCTTGCCATTTTCAACAGCACAGATGGAGTTAGAGAGTATGATACTAAGTGAAATAAATCAGTCAGAGAAAGACAAATACCATATGATTTCACTCATGAAGCAAAGCAATTGAGCAAAGGAAAAAGAGAGAGAGGGAGAGAAAGGGAGAGAGACACAAACGAAGAAACAGATTTTTAACTATAGAGAACAAACTGATGGTTTCAAGAAGGGAGGTTGGTAGGGGGATGGTTAAATAGGTGATGGGGATTAAGGAGTGTGCTTGTGATGAACACTGGGCAATGTATAGAGGTGTTGATTCACTCTATTGTATACCTGAAGCTAATGTAACACTGTATATTGACTATAATGGAATTGAACTCCACATTCAAGGAGAGGATTGCACAAGGGTTGACTACAGGAGGGATCTTTGGGGACTGTCTTAGAGCCTACTTACTACCAGCCCAACACAGAAACCTTCCTGTCTGTGGGCATTCTTGATCACTAAATACAAACAGACATTTAGGTTTCCTTAATTAACTAGTTGATGAGATCAAAAAAATGTTCTTGGTGATTCTAAAGCAGAGCTAATTTGTCTTTTCCTAAGCAGAAAAAAGTAGACAATGGGAGGTACGTGTGAGAAGACCAGTCTCTTGAGAAATTTACTTCTGGGAACACCAAAGACAACTGAGCCAGTTCCATGAAATCAGCATTTATCAAGACCCATGTGCAGGATAGGCTCTGCTCTGTGTGATGTTGTCTTCTGGTCTCCACTCACACAAAAACTGCTTTGTCTGTTTAGGATAGAAAATGGAATAATAGTATTAGGGTTCACATTAATATGAAGCACTTAAGTTGGTATGGAGAGATCACATGGGAACAGGGTCAGCAAACTTTCTGTAAAGGTAAAAGCCACATAGGATCTACTTTAGGATTGTGAGCCACATAGAGTCTCTGATTCTCCTTCTCCCCTTCCTCCTCCTCCTCCTCTTCTTTCTTCTTCTCCTCTTTCTTCCTCTTCTTCATTTTGTACAACCTTTTAAAAATGTAAAAATCATTTTTAACTTGCTGGTCAAACAAATGCAGGACACAGTCCAGCTTTGGCTTATAGATTGTACGGTGCAAACATGGCACTATACTTCTTCTTTAATCATTTGTGAATGATGATTACCTCCCAATCGATATCCAACAGATATTTTTTAGAAGCCAATAAAAATGAATTACTAGGGAAAATACCCCCCAAAGCATTGTGATGTTTAATTTTATATAGTTGGAGGGTGTTTTTGTATAATATTAACATTCAGTCTGGTGAACTTTCAGTAAAACAGATTGCTCTCCAAGATGTAGGTGGGCCTCATGCAATCAGTTGAAGGCCTGGCAGAAACAAAGATTGGCCTCTCTGAACTAGAGGGAATTCTCCAGCAGGCTGCTATGAACTAGAAATGCACCATTAACTCTGCTGGATCTGGAGCCCGCTGGCTTACAGTACAGGTTTGGACTTGCCAAACTCCATAACTGCCTGAATCAATTCCTTATAATAAATCTCTTTGTATATGTGTGTACATGTCCTATTAGCCCTGTTTCTCTGGAGAACCCTGACTCACCCAGGCATATACAATTGAAGTCCCCACTTTTTATTATTCGATTCAAAGGCATGCATTTTCTTGGTCACATTGGGATGAAAGTTTCCAAAGGCTTCCTCTTAATTTCTAAACTTATCTTACTGCAGGCCCGTTAGAGGTTATGACATGTTACTCTCTTCTGCAGACCACTCTCTAGGTGGAAGTACTCCAGGAGGTCAGATAGGCAGGAAAATCCCCATGTGTTGTTTGGCCAGAGACGCTCAGACTGAGCTATGCCCTGCAGGTTAGTTGCTCCTACAGGAGTACCCATCACTCTGGGTTCAGTCTAGGAAGAGCAGACCTGCATCTGTGTGTGTATGTGTGTGGTGGTGGTACGGGGGTGGTGGGAGGTTAGGGAACAATTGAAATAAGATGAATCAGGTCAAACAGTGAGCTTTCTCTTTATTAGAAAGAGAGGAAATTTAAGTTTAGCCCCCAGAGGCAATGAGGGATCATTATAGGTTTTTCAGTAAGGTGATAATCACCTTACTGAAAAAGGATTAATCTGGGGCAATAGAAGGGAGAGTTGCTGTGTTGTGATGAGCATTCGTGGGCAGGGCCTGGGTTGGTAGGGAGACATGATGCTAGAAATATATGGGGAGGCTATATTATGAAGTTTAGGAGGCATGGAAAGATTTTAAAATAGGAACAATCTTGACCGATTAAGATCAATAAAGGGAATTTTGCATGAATCCTGGCATCTTGAAATGATGAGGGCCTGGACTGGAATGGCCTCCAGGACTCTCTCTATTCACAGTGCCTGGCTCAGGATTGACTTAATAAAATGATTCACTGGCTCTGGATGGTGAGAAATGAATATGTCTTCAGACCAGAAAATAGTTGAGTATCTGGTATCAGATCAGACTGCATATGAGTAATAAGGCACACTTACATACACGAACTACATACATTACAGCGTTTGGGCCTCATGTTCTTTTCTTCTAGTATCAGAAGAAGCCCCATGGATAATCCTCTTCTGGGGTTTAGATCTATTATGCAAATGCAATTTGATAACTAGAATTGTCTCTTTGATTAGCAGTCTCCTAAATTAGAACTTATAGGCTCTAAGATAGAAGCAAGATGCTATAATTTAGTTATAATCTAGAAATTTGAATTTATGTGCAAATATTTGAAACACAAGATTATGACTGACTTAGCAGTAATATAATTTAGAAAATTTGTTCGATTACTTGTGCTTAGGAAACCAGCTCTTTACTTTTCATAAAAACCATTAAAAGGAGTTTCCTAAGGCTCTCTTTTCCAGATGGCTGGGAGTAAGTAACCAGACATATACTTTAGCCCGTGTGGGACACATCACGCTAGAGCAGAATTGCTCAGATAAGGCCAACCCAGTTCCTCCATTTCACTTGGCCTGGTGGCACGTGTCATTCTCTACTCCCTCTCAGAAAGGGAATAGCCCGTCCTCTTTCTCCTCCTCTGAGTCTAAGGATGGCTGGACTGATGGATAAAAGCCAGCTTTATCTGTGCACACTAGGTGAGTTTATGTTCTCAGCAGAACAGCCAAACATGGTCTCCAGACAGCATCATCAGCATCACTTGGGAACTTGTTACAAAGGCAGATTCCTGCAGACTAAATCTGACCAACTAGATCAGAAACTCCAGGGGTGCAATCTAGCAATTTGTGTTTTAGCAAGCTTTCTGGGTGAATTTAATGCATGCTAAAGTTTGTGAATCAGCGGGTGAGGAAAAAAAACAAAGAAACAAAAAACCCACATTCTGAATTTAATTTTTTAACCCAGGGATTTAGTCTTAAACCAGATCAATGGATCTCTGAATTTATTTTGGCAAGAGACAGAACAATACAATCCTCATCAAGGAGTCAATTACAATGTCAAGAGAGACTCCGAATGGATAATTGGATACAATAATGAGGAACCGGCTTCCTGGGAATTGCTGCTCAAAGCTGTTTGGCGATATTTCCAACACAGAATTTTGCATGCCATACGGGAATATTCTGCACATTGAAAAAGGATGCAAGTTTGATAAGCAATAATGCATTTACTTATCAACAAACACAATCTGTGGGTCCCAAAGCTCCCAGCAATGAGCTGTCGAGGGGCAGCTCTGCCTGGCTAAGGAAACCATGAAGAATGTTGCCTGGAAGGGGAGGCACACAGGGGACCTCACTACCTTGTTTGTTTCAGTTTGCGAGGGACACTCCTCCTTCCCCCTTCCTGTGTCATAGTTCTTTTGGGAACAAGCTGTTATAAATGAGATATTAGCCAATTTCAAGGGCAGGGATAAAAAATATCTTTTTTTTTCCTCCAGAAAATGTTACTGAGACAAATTTTCCCAGGGTCTAAGCTATTCTTTGGCCCCAAATGTACCTTTGGAAGGGTTTCCCTGCACAGGAAGTGAACCAGCTGGGTACACTTCACACAACAGACAGATTTTGACCAAGTTTGAAAATCATACTTTTGTAAATCAAATAGCATTTTAAATTTAGCAGAGAAATTGCCATTTAAAAGGAATTTCCTGGCAGATCTTTTGCCAAGAATATAATTATCTCATTATTTATTTTTTAAGAGAAAAAATTTCCATATTGCAATAAAAGCTCAGAATTTTCAGAGAATTGGAGGATTCTTGTTATTCATTCTTCTTCTTCTTCTTTTTTTTTTTTTTTTGATTGACAGAGACTTAATTAAAAGAAAAACTCCTGCTTCCAATTTTTGTTGAAAATCTTTCTCAAATGCTTAACATTGACTTTTTAAAATCAGTGGGCAGTGGCTATGAATCAAAACTTTCTTGGTGATTAAAGACTTTGCAGCACATTTCTATCAGTTGGACAGTGATAGAAGTTACCTTTGTGCTGACCATGGAAAGATACACTGAAAATTACTTGTCTAATATTGGATTAGAACTTCAAGCTTGCTTTCTTTTCAGTTGGTGTTTCACTTAAATGGTCAGCAGAGAATGTTGGTTTACTTAGAGACCTTTCCTGGTTGGGTCATGGTTGAAATTTAACTTTACCAGGTAAACCTCATGAGACTATGTCTATGTCTGGAAAAAATAATACTTAAGAAATGAACTGAGTCAAAATATCTTTAGGTTTGACAAGCAGTCTTTTTCTCACTGGACAGAAAATCGCTGTTTAAGCCAGTGGTCTTTGTTTTAATATTTTGTTGTTGTTGTTTTAAATATTTTTGTTGTTTTAATATTTTGTTGTTGTTTTAAAGATTTTATTTATTTATTTGACAGACAGAGATCACAAGTAGGCAGAAAGGCAGGCAGAGAGAGAGGGGGAAGCAGGCTCCCTGCTGAGCAGACAGCCCGATTTGGGGTGATCCCAGGACCCTGGGATCATGACCTGAGCCGAAGGCAAGAGGCTTTAACCCACTGAGCCACCCAGGCGCCCCTTTTGTTGTTGTTTTTAAGATTGAATAAGAAATGGCTCACAAATAGGCCCTCTTCAAACCAGTGGCTTGGGCAGCCCTCTATAGGTAAACGGCACAGGAGGGAAAGCCAAGATTAGAGTCTTGTTCACTCACTCACCTACACTGGGATTAATTTAAATTCAGTGAAGTTTATACAGTTACTAGGATTATTATTAATCCCTAACTCTTGGTGCCACTGGACGCACATACAACAATAAACAAGAGATGGTCCCCAGCCCTCAGAGAGCTCACAGTCTAGGGTGGAAAAGCTGTTGTATTCAGGGGGTTGTAGCTGGGGGCAGTGGGTTCAATCAAGGAAGAATAGTCTGGAATCTCTAAACCTGTTTAGGTGGTGGAGGGTGTGGATGCCATGGTGGAACCCTGAGGAATGCTGATCCATTTTATTTCACCACAAAAACTGGAATCGATCTCACACGCAGAAAGCATGACTACTTAAATCTCTCGATGAACTATAAAATTACAACGGTGAACTCCCACGCCCTTTCCTGGTTGGACCGTTCCCCCATTTTTCTGTGAATATTAATATACCGCTCGTTAATTCACTTTGTCATCTGCTAGCACTTGTCACCAGACAAGCAGTAACAGGTGCCACAAGTCGGAGGAAAATGAAGACTTGAGAAAATTCTTCGCACGCGCTTAGCTTAAAACTGCTTTTTGGGAAATTGGTGACCTCTCAATTTCTGCAGAAGCTCAGAAAATCCCGGGGTTCTGTTAAGAGGATGGAGGAGCGTCTGAGGTACAGAAGGAATGGGCCTTACGTCCAGAAGGATTTTATCGTTAGCCCAGTCCCAGCCAGGAAGGCCCTCCAGAAAGTCCCCTGTTGCTCCCTGTGGGGGGATAAGGATAGAAGTACCTAAATGATGAGGATGTGCCTCGCTCAGCTTTGTGCCTTCCCTTAGTGCTAATACTGTTTCAGAAAGTCACTGCTTACTGAGTCAACTGTTGACTGGCACCGCAAGCGAATTTGGAACACATCTCCCTATCAAAACAATGTTTTAATGGTATTAGGTTTAAAGGAAATTGCATGACCTTAATAATAAAAAGATACACATGGGTTAAATAGATTTTATGGGCCAATCCTGGAGGTCATCCTCTTATTTATTACATTATTTATACAGAGGGGTGCTTTCCTACATTGTTAGATTCAATTAGCAAATATTTATCTTCATACGTTCATGTACCAACCACCTGCTGGACAGGTTGGGTTTCAGTTTCCTTTTGACTTAAATGGAGATAAAAACAATCCCTGGGACTCCTGGGTGGCTCAGTGGGTTCAGCGTCAGACTCTTGATCTCTGCTCAGGTCTTGATTTTGGGATCTTGAACTCAGAATTTTGAGTTTGAGCCCTCCATTGGGCTCAGTGCTGGGTGCTGGGTATAGAGCCTACTTCAAACAAACCAAAGGATTCTTAATCTCATAGGTTTGTTATGAAGATTAAATGAATTGTAATTTGTAAAAGTGCTTTGAAGAGTGCCTGACTTACAGAAAGTGCTGAAGAAATATTAGCTACCTTTTCTGATACCTGAGGACACATCTTAATCATTCACACAAGAATAAGTCAGGATAAAGCCCAGATGTTCACAGACACAGCTGGAAGCTCTGGCAGCTGATGTAGAGATGTTTCTGGGGAAGGAGCTTGGTGGGGCCACGCTCACTGCTCGGGTTGCACCCGCCTCTGTAATAGCCTGCTGCCAAACAAACCCTTAACGCAGTTTCTGCTTTCCATCTTTGTTCTTAAAAGTGAAAATCCCCTTTGGATTTTTTTGGTTAGCAAAAACAAGTCAGTAGTGTAGGTTTTTCATAAAAGCAAAGTGATGAAGCACAAACTTTTGAAAAGCAGGAGATACCTTTATGGTACAGCAAGAGGACACAGACAGGGTCCCGTCCCTGTGTGGAAAAATAAATTTCTAGAACAGGACATCTTGGTAGCTGAGACCTGTCTGTATTAGGAGGTTTCTTGGTGTTCTGGTGTTTCAGAGACCAGCTGTTCTCTGTGCAGTTGGGGCTGGACTGCCCTGTGAGCAGTTGGTACTTGTCTGTGTGGTCTGACTGGTAGGCAGAACCCTTTAAGTTCTCCCCCGGGGCTGAAGAATGGCAGCGCAGAGAAGTGGCGGAGAACTGCTGGCTGTTTCTGGAAACTCGAACTAGTGGCCTTGTCTCATGGGAATTTGCAACTCTACCCTCTGCAAGTTTACTTGATGGCCAGGAAGGACTGAGGCCCACAGATAGGAGGGCTATGGGCCTGTATGCCTATTGTCAGACGCTCTTAGCGTTGGGAACATGTGGGTCTCACACTGCCTGCGTAAATCTCTCCAGGGCAAAATCTGATAGTTTGGTAGGTTTTCTGCACTGCTCTGGAAGAAGCAGGCAAGAGGAAAAGTTTGACTTCTTCACTTTTCAAAAATATGTCAAGGTCTTACAGTTCACTTCTTCAGTTATGAAGTCCCAGAATTGTTTTGGACATCCTAAAGCAAACACACCAGTTTCTGAAGCTGTCAGAAATTTGGGGGTAGCATTTTTACATGCTTCCTGCCACTAAGCCTTGCATTGCTCAAATTAGTCCCAAGTGGATTGAAGGGTGAAAGAGCCACACTTTCATGCAGTGGAAAATCTTGGTGAAATTCACCTTAATAATGCCCGCGTCACACCAAGGTGTAACCATCTGACAAGCTTAGGGCAAGGATGAGCCAGGTGAGTAGGAGCTGTCTGTTGCAGAACAGAATGGAAGGCTGTCCTCCACAGCTGATGTTCGTTTCACTGTGTAAATGCTACTTCTGTCTTTTCTGGCTTGTTCTTCATAACTAGCCCCTGTTCTCAGGGAACTTCCATTCATGCTGGTCAGGGTCTCCCTAAGTGCTCATTCTCCACCTTCACTCACGGTAAGAGAATTGTCATCCATTCATCAACGTCTATGTTTTCATTCTGAGCTAATTTAACAGGTTACCCTGGAAGATTCGTCCTTTATGGGGGAAATAAAACAGGTATAAAACCATTTAACCGGGAGTATATAGATTCAGTTTTCAATCTTGGTAGGATTTACAGGATTTCCTTTTGTTAGCTTATCAGATGAAAAGTTGGACAAAGACTTACTAAGAGGGAACATATTTGTTTTGTCCTCTGCTCTCAAAGTTCCTTTAAAAGTAACGGTCAAGGGGAAAACTTATGAAAGTGTCTCCACATTGACTAGTGCATCTCCTCTCCATGTACTCACTGCGGGGAGAGCTGGATGTCTCGAAGAACTGCTGTTTTGCTTTGTTACCATCTTTAGATACCAGGCTTTGGTTTAACTGGTACTGCGATTAAATGTGTTCATCTGTACCGAGAAGCTGTAGCGGCGGCCACGCAAGCATGGGACACTGCCTGTGTCTTTTGAGTGATGGGGTGGGGGCGGGGCAGTCACCACCCAGCAGATGAGGGCAGGTGGAGTTCAGATTAAGTTCTTTATATTATTAGATCTTTACACATTGATACTCGATTCAGTGATCCTTCAGATTTAATACAGGACTAGTGCTTGGATTTGTGAACAGCATATATGGAAAAAGCAAGCGCACCTACCTGCTGAAATAATGTTGTCTTACATTATCTCGTTAGTTGTCTAACTAAGGCTAGTTCTGGTTCAGTGTCAAACATCTCAAAGGGATCTTGCTCTCCAGTAGAACCTTGACACGACTATGGCTGTGGAGTATTCTTAGGCTCCAGAGCAAGGGTCGTGCTTCTCTAGAAAGAGAAGTAGAAGCATGGGGTACACTCCAGTAGATTCTCACTTGAGGGGTTAGACCCCAGTGTCGGACAGGGACAGAGTAACCGTGATGGTAAAAGTGACATTTGGGTCTATTCGGGAAGTGCTAGAACTCTGACGCCCTCACTGGAGCTGATGAAGAAAGAAGTACACTTGTAATCAAGACTGATGACCTTCACTGAATAAAGAAAACTTTACCTGCCGGGGGATGAAAAGACTGTAAAAAGAGACCAAGGGGCTGCATTATGCCATGGGTTCACTGTATCCTTGGGATCTGCACCATTCTGGTTCTGGCTTTGTGACACTGCTGTAGTTGCTTAACCTCTCTGGCCTCATTTTTCTCATTGTACAGTAAGGAAACATTCATGAGATTACTGTAGAAGGAAAGGATAAGAGAGCTCAGTCCAGGGCCCGACACATGATAAACACTCAAGAACTGTTAATGGTATCTTTTATCATTTCACTGGTATTTCAAGAATAACAAAACATGAAAAAGCAATTTTAAGAACAAAGAAGAAAAAATAGGTACATATACTCCATTGGAGGTAAACCTGAACTGATAATATCATGCAGGGAATTCACTCATGATTTGGATCAGTACTCTAAAGGGAATGCCTTTGGTGCTTTTGCTTTATTAAAAATAGTTACATACACTGAAGTCATTTTATTTTCACAACCTAAAGAAATGTGGACAGTAGAAAAGAAATAGCATATGAATGCGACTGTATTTTAAAACAAGAGTGGTCATGAATATGGGAATACATTTACCTTTTTAACTTCTCTGTGTAGATGTAGATGAAGATTTTATGAGTACTAAGTGGAGAGCTCAGTATCCTTACTCTTTAATTCTTTGGGGTAGAGAAAGATTTTGTTATAATTAAGCTACTTTTTTTTTCACTATTAATTCACTCATTTTTTTTTAAATTTTAATGCTAGATAGTTAATTATCTTATATTTTATCTTAACGAGCATTTTCAAATTTTTAAATGCTTTAAAGTTTTTTTTGAAGCACATTTATGTTCTTTTAATAATTCAATCTCAGAACAACATTGTAAGGTGGTCAGAACAAGTATGGTGCCATTTTCTACATTCTTCAAATAAAAAAGGGAAAAAAAGATTGAAGGACTCAGCTAGTGGGGGCTGGGGTTGGCATTCAACAATCCTTACTTTCAGAGCTTTCATTTGTTTAGATATTTATAGTTTGAAACAGATAGTTTAAAGACTTTATTCATTTATTTAGGAGAGAGAGATAGAGAGAGCATATGCACACTTAAGGAAGGAAGGGGGCAGAGGGAGAGGAGAGAATTGTAAGCAGGCTCTATGCCCAGAGCAGAGCCCCATGTGGGGCTCGATCTCATGACCCTGAGATCATGACCCGAGCTGAAATCAAGAGTTGGAAATTCAATTGATTGAGCCACCCATGCATCCCTTCAATAAATAGTTTAAATTACCTATCCAGCATTTCTGGAAGGAAGGCAGAATATTTTTAAAACCCATTTTACTCCTTAATCTCAACTAATGGTTCTTCCGACTTAATCATACAAACTCATTATTATAGCTCTGTATAAATTATATTCCATTTTTTTAATGGTTTCATAATTTTTAATAGGATCCAAGTGGCACCTGATCCTATCTCTAATGAATAGTTTTTACCATTACATTGAAGACAGACCTCAAAATTGTCAAATTGACCGACTAGTTGGGTAGATAATATAAACTCCAACCTCACATTTGGGTGAAAACTGAAAACTTTAGTCATCCAGGAATCTATGAACACAAACTGATTGAAATATATATTTAAAATTTTTCATATCAATGGTTTCATGTAGATAGGACTTGCGTGAGGGAAGTTTGGAAAATGTTTCTGAATACCACGTCAAGGGTCTGTTGGTTTTAGATGTTTTCTTATGTTTCTTTTTGAGGAAACTTTCCCTCTTTGGGCCATTCTTGGGGACTTGCTGGAGGACAGATAATCATCTGCTGGCCCCTGATGGGGTCTCAGAGCTTCAGGGTTGCAGAGTGCTTGTCTCATAGAGTTGGAGAATCAATCTCACAAATGCAAAAGGGTGAAGTGAAGTGCAAGTTTATTTAGTGAAGGTGAGAAAGGAAAGGAAAGAAAAACAAGATCTTTAGAGCAAGAGACAAACCAATGGGATGCCACAGAGGGCTTTTGTGGTTGGTTTTTTATTGAAAACTGTGGAGGGAACTTGGTAAATATCTTGTCTATAACATTTAAGACAAACAAGGTAGATTTGTAACTATCAGGTGAATATTCCTTCTATATATAGAAAAAGCAAGGGGGAATTGATTATATTCCCTTCTCTCTGGTTGATATCTCATCTATAACATTTCTTCAGGTCTGGGATTTCTGTGAGCCTTATTCTTTTTTTTTTTTTTTTATTTTTTTTTTTTAAGATTTTTTTTATCTATCTGACAGAGAGAAATCACAAGTAGACAGAGAGGCAGGCAGAGAGAGAGAGAGAGAGGGAAGCAGGCTCCCTCTGAGCAGAGAGCCCGATGTGGGACTCGATCCCAGGACCCCGAGATCATGACCTGAGCCGAAGGCAGCGGCTTAACCCACTGAGCCACCCAGGCGCCCCTGTGAGCCTTATTCTATACCCTCCTGTGTGAGTCTAGTCAGGTAGCCCCCTATCTGTGTCTCCCTACCTAGCTTTACCTGTCCCTTACTCACCAGCTCATGTGTTACTCATTCCTAGAGAGGACCCCCTATAGGATTTGCTGAAAGCTACAGTGGGGGAAAAGAACATCAGGGTGGCTGCCTTCTCACCCAAGTCAGACTGAAGAGAAACGCTTTAAAAAATAATTGTATACTTTTGAAATGACATTCAGAAATCAAAAATAATTTCTTTTTGTCTTTATGCTACTTTGGAATGCACTCTCACCCACAGACCCCCACCTGGCCTGGATCAGTGGAGTCACTTAAGTGATGAGAATCAAGTGTTGCAGAAGCTGGAATAAATGTTAAATAAATTTTGGGGAAACCTTACTTAGGGCTTCCTTGATCAAGGCAAATGAAAACAAACACACACACACAAAACAAAACAGTCACCTCTGTAGCCCTTGGTAACTTCTGATTTATTGCTTTGTGAACACCTGTAGCTTTTATGGTCTATAGCACTTTCTTTGAGGTCTGTTATCTTGCTTTGTGTTATTACTCTTCTTCTTCTTCTTCTTTTTTTTTTTATGGACATGCCTCACTTTCCAATTAAACTGGGGGGGGGGGGGGAGGACACATTTTATAGTTGTGTATCTCTTTAGGTTCGTATATATTTACCCTGCTAATGTGCACCGAGGAGATATTCAACACGATGGTGAAGGCTCATAATAAGGACAGATTCCCTCTTGGAGATTCTGATATTTTCTGTCCCCGACGAAATGAATGGAGAGTGTATCACTTTCTTAGAGAAGCACTTACGACTTCAGTAAGTTGACACATTGATATCTACAAATAGGCTGAGTTGGAAAAATAGGCTCAGAAATAACTTAGGGTTTAAATATCAAGGAGTTATGCCATTCCCCTGCTTAACAATTCTAGTTAGATTAATCAATAATGCAACAGCCCAAACTAAGTTCAAGCATGTGGGGATAGTTGAGTTTTTCCTTCCTTGTAGTAAGTTCACCATATTTTAGGAAGATATTACAGGAATTAGATTCAAAACCTTTGTTGGGAGACAAGATTGTTTAAATGCAATATAGCTTTATTTGGAAGAAAACACAGAGACGTCTTTTTACTCAACGGACCAAAGAGACACACAAGCTTCAGGTAGTAGCCTACATAAATAGTATCTTGATTACCTCTCAAAACAAACCACATTGAGCGGATAATCACACACAGGAAGCTACTTCAGGTTAATTCTAGTACCTTCGACAGCATCACACCTCTACCTCTCCACCCCCTGCTCCTTGTTCCCTCTTTGAACTTTGGGTTTACTTTCATGTTAACGGGGAAGGGCAGCTTGACTCATGTCAGGGAATGGTACATTGGAAGCCAGGCACTCTGGGAAGCAGTTAGCAAGAAGATCCTAATGGAAATGGAGATGCTCCCTTCATGGGTTAACCACAGAATCAAGCATTTCTTCTCTTTTTCTTTGCTCAGGCAAAGAGAGAGATCTATCTGGCTTCAGTGTGTGTGTGTGTGTGTGTGTGTGTGTGTGTTTGCACGCACGTGATATCATTGGAATAGCAGCATAGACTGTTCCAGGAATTTCAAAAGACTATATGGCCATAATATGGAAAATAAAGGCAATTACTGTATCAGGATAGTTTGGGTCAGCCTTTTCTTGAAGTGTACAGATAATTTATGTATTTTTCAGATAACTGCCTTATTTTTGCCAAGGCATTCTGTCTACTGAGCACAAATAACCTTAGCAAACCTAAGGAATGCCGTGAATGGGAAAGTGATCCCTCCCAGTGTTATGGACATGACAGCACTTAAGGTTGGCTTGAGAATTTTAAGATATATTTGCATGCTGTGTGTAGCTCTAAAAACAACTACACTGTGTGTATAAACACAGCTTGTTATGAAGAATATTGGAATTTCTGTCTGCCCCAAATACCTCTGCTAGACCGCACGTCACCCTCATTGGAAATTCCTTTCATTTGCGACCAATTTGATTGCAGGTACTAATTTGGTGAGTGAACTTCTATATTGTTTAAACTGTCTTAGATTCAGTTTCCTTATTTATAAATTGAGGGGTTGGATAATTTCTACTTTCTTTTTTGTTTTTTTTAAAAGATTTTATTTATTTATTTGACAAAGATCACAAGTAGGCAGAGGCAGGCAGAGAGAGAGGGGGGAAGCAGGCTCCTCACTGAGCGGAGAGCCCGATGCGGGGCTCGATCTCAGGAATATGGGATCATGACGGAAGCTGAAGGCAGAGGCTTTAACCCACTGAGACACCCAGGTGCCCCTAAACTCCACTTTCTGTTGTCTGTTTTCCCAGGTTCCTTCCCTTTTCTCTCCCAAGGACTTAGTTTTATGTTTAGTGTTTAGTGTTTTCCTATATTCAACTTGCATGGTGATAAAGATAATTTTAATTATACTAGAATCAAAATGTCAAATTCTAATCTTAGAAAAACAGATTCTAATTGACTAAGATTGCCCTGAAGCACTTTCTTATCAAGGAATTGTTCCCTATGCAAGTCTCTGATAACCTTTTTTTAAAAAGACTCAAAGAAGTTCTGAACCTCCACTTGACCTCCCCTTTCTGTTTTCAGTTGAAGTCTTCATCAACCTCTCTGCTTCTTCCACTAGTGGGCTAAAGGCTACCGATAGTTGATACAGAGCTAACCTCAGTTTGGTCAGGTCTGACTTTTTTTTTTAAAGCCAGGCAATGTGAGTACAGTAATTTTTCCTACTTTTTCATAACATCTTGAACTTGAGAGCACATCCCCAGATTGTAAGGGAGAGATTCTTAATTTTAGGTGGGAGCAAGGCCACGCGTGACTTCTGATTCTATCACTGTAGGCCTTTTGGTCTTCATCTCAGAAAATCTCAACTGGCTCTGTCTCCCTCAGTTTGTGTCCAGCAGCAGCAGTTGTGCAGTGAGGGAAACACATACCTATATACACACATACACCTGTACACAGAGTTCATGAAGCTTCTCCTACCAGAGAAAAGTACCACCTAATGGATGCATTTGGAAGAGGAGAGCATGAAGAGGAGTCTGTCAAAAAAATATTTTTAAGTGAGCTATGATTGACATATTATATACATATATACACAGAATAGTTTCATGTGTAAAACATAATGATTCAACATTTATATGTGTTATAAGTGATCATCACACTAAGTCTAGGTAACATCCATCACCATAGTCACAATTTTTTTTTCTTGTGGTGGGAACTTTTAAGATTTACTCTCTCAGCGACTTTCAAATACGTAAAACAATATTATTAACTATAGTTGTCATGCTCTATACCCTCATAAATATTTTACTTTATTTCTTATAGATAGGGTCTTTTATTTTTTAATTTTTTATCAACTTATTTAAATAAACCAAAAAAACACCAAGTTTATCCATTTCTCCCACCCCCATTCCTCGCTTCCTACAACCCTCATTTGTTCTCTGTATCTATGAGTTTGTGTTTTATTTCTATTTTTAATTTTTGATTCTACACACAAGAGAGATCATATGGTACTTGTTTTTCTCTGATTTACTTCGGTTTTCTCTTAGCACAATGCCCTTGAGGTCTATCCATGTTTTTGTAAATGGCAAGATTTTATTCTTTACTATGATGAAAATATTCCCTTTTAATGGATGAATAATATTCACTTCTTTATTCGTTCATCTGTCAATGGATACTTAGGTCATTTCTGTATTTGCTATTGTAAATAACGTTTCAGCTAACATGGGGGTGCCTATATCATTTCAAAGGGTGTTTTCATTTTCTAAAAGATTTTATTTATTTATTTCAGAGAAAGAGAGAGTGAGCTAGAGAAGAGAGAGCACAGGCCAGGGAGGAGGTGGAGTGGTAGAGGGAGAAGCAGATTCCCTGGTGAGCAGGGAGCCTGATGCGGGGCTCAATCCCACGACCCTGGGATCATGGCTTGTGCTGAAGGCAGCTGGCTAACTGACTGAGCCCCCCAGGCTCCCTGTGTTTTCATTTTCTTTGGATAAATACCCAGAAGTGAAATTGCTGCATCCTTGCCAACACTTGTTATTTCTTGTCTTTTTGATAATAGATGTTTTGTAAGTGTGAGGTGACATCCCATTGTGGTTTTGATTTATATTTGCCTGTGATTAATGATATTGAGCATCTTTTCATGTGTCTGTTGGCCATTTGTATTTTTTTTTTTTTTTTGGAAAATGTTTTTTTCAGTTGGTTTTTCCTTTTTTTTGTTTTTTTTTTTTTTTTTTTTTTTTTTGTGATTGAGTTGTAAGTTCTTCCTATATTTTGGGTATGAGCCCCTTATTGGATATTTGATTTCCAATCATTTTCTCCCATTCAGTAGGTAGCCTTTTTCATTTTGTTGTTGACTTTCTTTGCTGTGTTGAAGCTTCTTAGTTTGATATAGTCCTACTCACTTATTTTTGCTCTTGTTGCTTTTGCTTTTGGTGTCTGATTTAAAAAGTCATTGCCAAGACCAATGTCGAGGAGCTTACTGCCTATGTCTTCTTGTAGAGTTTTATGATTTCAGGTCTTACATTCAAGTCTTTAATCCATTTTGAGTTAACTTTTGTGTATGATGTAAGATAGGGGGCCAGTTTCACTCTGTTGCATGTGGCTGTCCAGTTTTCCCAGCACCATTTATCAAAGAGACCACCATTTCCTCATTGTGTATTGGTGGCTCTTTTGTTATAAATTAATTGGGTATATATGCATGAGTTTCTTTCTGGGCTCTCTCTTCTGTTCCATTGATCTGTGTGTCTGTTTTTATGCCAGTACTGTACTGTTTTGATTACTATAGCTTTGTAATATTAGGGAGTGTGACGCCTCCAACTTCATTTTCCTCACTCAAGACTGCCTTGGCTCTTTAGGTGAGACTGTCCATTTTTAACTCTAGAAGGCTGAAGGTATGTCTCAAGTTATAGTCAGTTATATTTCCACCTGGCACACAGACATGTTTTGAGTATCCACAGTGTGTTAAGCCAGAGGACTGGGTTCTAGGTGGGAAATGTACAAAGCTAAATGGGGTAATTGTCAAATTCAATTTCTGGCAGTGGGGCTTCCCTCACTCCTAAATGCCTCATAATTCAGGAACCATTAAATGCATAAGCCAGGCAAAACTTGCCAAGTTTAATCTTGAATAACACCTGATTCCCACCTGAAACTGTAAATAGTCTCAGGTTTACCCAGAACTTGGCTTTCATACAGATACCTCAAGTTCCAAGCTCAATGAAAGGTGAGTAAGCCTTGGGAATGCTCTCAGCATTGCAAATCGGAGCTTAGAAAAGGAATGAAATGGACACGCAGACAAAGACTGTCAACTAAGAACGCTTCATATCATGCTCCAAACCGAAAGTGATTGAAAGGAAACATTCCCTCCCTCTCTCCCTCCGTCCGTCCTTCCTTCCTTTCTTATAAAGGCTATAAATATTAGTGTAATCTGTCGGAGTTTCCAGAAGAATAACCCCCTGCCCTCGACATTGTGCACTTTCTTTATTAATCAGAGTGAGACTCTGAGGTCTGAAGTAGACTTTGTGTACTTGGGAGAGAGCCCAAGAAATCACTCAAAATTTCTCTACCTTGTGAATTACTTTCACAAGTGACAATTTAGAAGCAGACAAACCCGGCCTACTCTAAGGTAAGGTACTATCCCCAATTCAGCAGTTATTTCTAACAAGACCTCAATGCTCTCTTTACAGCGATCCGTTGAGCATTCTTGCAAACTCTTGCTGTCATTCCAAAAATTTCCATCAAGTTTCTGCTGCCAGGAGCTGTTGAAGACTTTGCTGAAACTTTCTTTAAGACATTATGAGTTTTCCCGCTGATGAGTGATTTATCCTGATTTGTTAGAGGAAATCATTCTTTGAGAATGATTTAGTATTTTACAGTAATCCTTTGTCATTTTAACTTGCTTTTAAATGAAAGGATTTTGCTTTTATTGTAATTTCCCTTTTATTGTTTTAACTTAATATTTGTTCTAATCTTAACTTAGGGACAAAAGTCCAATCTCTTCCATTTATTTCAGCATTTGGGGGTGGGTGGGTATTGTTAAAAGGGAAGATTTCATGAAACATGGTCATAGATGGGGAAAATAGGCCTAATAAGGGTAAATAAGATTTGCTCCATTTCAAAGTCCTTATATAAAACTCTTCAAATATTGCTTCCTTGAAGAAACCTCCCCAATTATATGACATAAGGAGTTGGAGGAAAAGGCAAAAATAATCTTTCTATAATTACCTTTAAGAGTCTTTTTATTTTACTCATGAGTTATAGGTATATATTTTAAGAGCAATACATTATTCATTTTTTTTATCATAGTGTTTAAGCTTTTGAAAGTCAAATATGTAAGTTTTGATCTTGAATATAGAACCCAATACAATTTAGTTGGCCTTTATACCTCAAGTACTGACAAGGTCTTAAGTTTTCTTCTTACAGTATAAGAACTCCATGTTTTACATTGATCTTTGTGACTCAGACTAAGGATCAGGCATTCCCATAAACAAATAACAACCAAACAGATAGAACAAATCCATCTTGTGGACAGAAGCAATAGAATGGATAATCCTATTAACTTTTGCTCCATGGCAAGTTTATGAAAGTTTATAAGGAAATTCCATGTCCTTGTTCATTCATTCAGTTAAATTTTTTTTTTTTGCAAGTTTCTTTTGTACAGCAGTAGTCTTTCCAGATTAGGGGTGTTAGACTACGACCTGCAGGCCAAATCTGGACAGCTGCCTGCTTTTGCATAGCTCGTGAGCTAAGACTAGTTTTTACATTTTTAAATGGTTAAAAAAATCAAAAGAAGAATACTATTTTATGAAATAAAAAATTATCTGAAATTCAAATTTTGGTGTTTAGAAATAAAATTTTAATGGAGCACACACATGCATAAATTACCTGTTGTCTATGGCTGCCTTCATAATTCCAAACCAGAGCTAGGTAGTTGCCATGAATAGTGTATGGTCAGCAAACTTTAAAACATTTACAGGCCCTTTACAGAAAAAGTTTGCTAATCACTGTTCTAGATACTGGGAATTCAACAATGAGCAAAACAGGAAAAAACATCTATATTTATGAAACTACATTCTAATAGGAACATAAGAAAAATAAATGAACAAGATAATTTCAGGTCTTTGAATGTATTACAAAGAAAATAAAACAGAACAATGTGATAGAGGGTGAAGATGGTTAATTTAGGAGGTCTTTGTGGCAGTGGCGTTGAGAGGTGAATGGCAAGAAGTCAGCCATGAAGAATCTGGAAACAGAAAGTTCCAGTCAGAGAGAGCGGCAAGTGGAGGAGATGGGCAACAAGGAAGCAAACTTGTATTACAAAGGGATGGGAGATCAGACAGGGAGCTAGAATCAGGCTGAGGCCAGGTCATGAAAGGCCACTGAGGATGAGGCGAGTTTGTATGTTTTGTGGGGGGGTGGGGGTGGGGGACAAACCCGAGTTTTTATGCCCAGAAATGATATGATCTGAATTAAATTTTAGAAAGATCAATTTGAAAATTGTATGGAAAAGAAATTCTAATGGAAGTCAACATGTATGTCGCAGTTAGAGGTTGCAGCAATCGACCCAATGAGAGCTGATGGTGGCTTGCATCGGGGGGCAGCTAGAGAGGTGGGAGAAATTGGAAAGATTTAGAATTTTGATTATAGGGGAGCTGTCAAGGCTGCTGTGGGGGAAGGTGAAGGAAAGAGAAAAATCATTGTGGATTACACTTGGGTTTTTGGCTAAACTGGCCATTTTTTAATGACATTGTACTCAAAGCTATTGAAATATATAAACTTTTGTCTAAAAATTGGACTTTCTGTGCCATGAGTAACCACTTATTTTCTATTAGAAGTATACTTGCACATATCCCTTAGTGTTTTACTAATTTTTTTCCTTTCCTGTCTTTCTTGGATGTAGAAAAATTATTGACATCATCCGCAAAGCATTGTAACTAAAAGGACAGATGGAAAACTTTAAACTGAAGTCCCCATGTGGACATCTTTCTATAGTGACTGGGGAAAGTGGCCATGGAAGACCAGCCTAGCACCACTGTGACCTTGCCTTACATAGGCAATCTGTGGTTCATTTGTAGGTAATAGGGCAATGAAAATCTGATTTCCTTGTGACATTCTCATTACTGCTCTTAATTCCAACAGATACTTATAACACTGATTCAATTATTTCATCTCAGCCTGTTACACATATATAATTGATGTCTCCAGCCAAATAGCAGTAACCTGTATTTTCAGAAGCTATAGAAATGTTATGTTTGCAGAAAGAAAACACATTCCTTCCAGTTTTGTCAGCATGACTAAACATTGATGATATGTACCTGCAAAAAATTGTTGTGCAAAAATTGGGAATGTGATCTTAATCAACACTATCATTAAAAAGATGAGATGAAGGAACCAAAAGACCTTTCCTAGTATTTTTTTTTTCAGTCTCCTATAAAAAGGAAACCAGAACTTTAAATTTGTGCACAGATGATCCTTCTAGGCACACTAATGACTTAGGAAGATGACATGGCTTTAAAAATAGTTTCAGTCACTGAGATGGTTGAAAAGATGAAATGAACTGGGTGATAGGAAGGTTGCAATAATCAGCATGAGATGCAGTAGGACTTGGTGATGGACTTAGTGTGTGTGAGGAACACACACACACACACACACACACACACACACACACACACACGTGACTCTTGAGTCCTGACTTGAGTAGTTGGCTGGATTATGACAGCCTTTTCTTAGGCGGCAAACCCTTTAAGGGAAGCCACTTTGTTGACGGAGGGAATGACCTTAGTTTGGGACCTGTGTGGAGTCTGGGTTGCTCATGTGTCTCCACTTAAAGACACTCAAGAAAAAATTGAATATGTGGACAGGGAGCTCACAGAAGAGATAGAGATTAAAGATTTGGGAGAATTTTGGAATCTTGGGAATAAATAAGATAGCCCAGAGAAAATGAAAAGAGTGATAAAGGCTAATATTTATTCTCCTAGGGGGTTAAGGAGAGAGGATAAGGAGAGAAACTCTTAAAGAAGACTGCAACAGAGGAAGCAGAAGGTAAGTGGTGAACCACTAGTGTGAGGAGCCATGGAAGCCACAAAATACAAGTATTTTCAAGAGTGATCAGCAGTTTCAAATGTTGAAGGAAAGGCAAGTTGTTAAAATAACTGAAAATATCCACTGAATTTATTTATACATAGACTTTAGTGATCCTGATGGAAGCAATTCTAGTAGAATTCTAGAGAAAACTAGATGACAGTGGATTAAGGAGTTAAGAGTGACCAGTGAGAGAGCAAAATGAGTCTAGTCAAGGTTTTTAAGAAGGTTGACAAAGAAAAGTAGAAGAGTAGAATATTTGATTCAAAGGACGTTGGAAAGAGGAAGGGCCTTCCTTCCTGGTCACAAGATTCGAGTTTGTTTAAATACTGCTGAAGAAGGAGTAAGAAAGAGAGAAGACTGATACGTAAGAAAGAGAGAAATTAATCAGTGTCCCAGAGAACACTGGGAATGTAATTTAAAGTACATGTTGAGGGATTGGCTTTATATAAAATGATAGATTCTGCTGTTTTTCCCGTATGAGAAAAACAAAAGGAGGTTGAAAACAAAAGTAGGTTTGATAGATTTGAAAGTTAGAGGTTAAGAAGTTCTCTTATGATGATCTCTATTTTCTCAGGGGAGTAGGAGGAAAGGTTCTTAGATAGAAATGCAAGGTGAAATGTAGCTGTCAGATCTTGAGGGAATGGAGAGAGCTTGAAGTGCTGTGAAAGATGGAAGCAGGGCTATGGAATTTTGGTCAGCTCCTTGACAGCCAGGTTAGGGGAGCCCACCTGAGAGGGGTGATCACAGATTTATGATTGTGAATTGACCAATTGTTACTTTTCACCTGTACCATGCAACACAGAAACAAACCTGGTAAGTTGCATGGAAAAAGTAAACAGTTGAGTTTACCTAGTGTTGGGGTTTTGCCAGTGGGGCAGGGGAATCCAGAGCATTGGTAATAAAGAATGTTCAACCGCAAAACCTAACCAGGATAATTATGGGAGTAAAGGTAAGAGAGGGCTGTTAAGCACAGAAAGAGTAGAGGGAGACTAGAGGTCT
The DNA here is from genome assembly GCF_022355385.1 of Mustela nigripes. Classification (NCBI taxonomy): domain Eukaryota; kingdom Metazoa; phylum Chordata; class Mammalia; order Carnivora; family Mustelidae; genus Mustela; species Mustela nigripes. The sequence continues at coordinate 46,918 of NW_026739566.1, read as the reverse complement.
TAATGAGCTCCAAGCACTCATTTTAGATCCAGTATAAATTTGATGGATACTCCATTGATAGTATCGGTATATAGATGCCCATTTCCAAGTGCAAACATCAAAGACCACTGGACTCACATCTGTACATCCATTTCTCCATTACCAACACCACTACTCCAACTGAGGAGGTCAGTTTATTGAATCAGAATATGTCATCCTGTCTTTAAGCCTTTTGTCATAACAATATCCTGTGTTAATGCCTATTCCATTTCCTTTTGCCTAGTCAAGCCTTACCCATCTTTTAATGTTTAGCTCTGACTTTGACGAAACTTCCAGCTAAGAAAAAGCAAAAGGGAAAACAAAATCCTCTGACATGTACTGAGCACCTCTTTTGTTCCAGGAAAGGTACTGATCACATGCAGTTCTAATTCAGTTTGGGCATTGGAGCACTCGTCTTCTTTTTGAATGTGAATTGTCTTTTATTGTCTTTAGCATTACATGGCAGTCCTTTAAGTTTACTTGTATCAAGAAACTTTTTTTTATTTATGTTTTAATTTCATTTTTTTTTTTTGATGGCTAAATTATGTTGTACTTTCCATAGCATCTTTCAGAATGGATTGGACATAGACAGAGACATAAGCTTATAAATTAAGAATATGAAAATACAGATAACAGATTAAAGAGTGTAGAAAGAGGAAAGGAAATGTGAGTGCCAGCTGTCATTCTTTGTATAGGCTAGGGACTGGAAGAAATTGAGAAATATTGTCCTTGTGTTCCAAAATCATTAACATACCTTTGAAAAGAGAGTCATTTACTGCTGTTTCATAGACTCAGACCTGATACATTTGTTATGGAATGTCTTAGAGTGAATTCTACATGACTCCTTCACTTGAAAAATAGTCAATAATGGGTAGAGATACAGATTTCTCTTTATTAGTTGTGTTTCCATATATTTATGAGTTGATGGTTCAATAAAATACAGTTCAGTAATTTATTTTGAAAAACAATACTGTGCATTCAGGTAGTTTCACATTAAAAGTTTAGTATTGTTGAATAAACATAGTATTTAAATTAAAGTTAGCTAAAACTTTAAAAGACTTGACCCATGTAACTAACATATACTGGTGTTTATAAGTCAGATATGAAGGCCAATAGTTCAAATTTTAGCAGCAACAGAGTAAGTTTTTGGAGTTAAATCACTGGAATTGTCTCATTAAAGAGATTTTGTAGCATCTCGTTGGAGAAATGGCTATGAATTTTCCTTTAATGAATCATCAAAACTTTCTTCTCTTCCTCTTCCAAATTCTCCTCCTACTTCAATTTTAAGGAGGTTTATAATATTTTTACATTCAAAAGCTAAACTTCACTTAAAGGCTTTGCCAACATGATGTTCATTTCATAGACAAATTAATTCAAGCACAGACAAGTTATACTTGTCTGAGTTTCTGCAGAAAGTTTTTGCCGGAACCAGCAATAGAACTGGAGTTTCCTATTTGCAAATGAGGTAACTATTTTAGGACACAGTCTGCTGTATGTTTAGTGGGTAAAGACTGTCAAACTTGTTATACAAGACGGAAGGATCAGGGTTTTTTCCCCTCCCCTTTTGCAACATCACCTTTTACATAGAGATCTGCAGTTTCTTCATTAACCTCAATTAAGTTTACTAACAGAGTGTTGATTTGAGTGAAAATGAATAAAATATTTCAGTATTTTGAATGCTTAGCAATATCTTATTATGGAAAAGGGGGGCTTTCTCTTTTTCTTTTTTTTTTTTTTAAGATTTTAATTATTTATTTGATGGGCAGAGATCACAAGTAGGCAGAGAGGCAAGCAGAGAGAGAGATGGGGGGGAAGCAGTCTCCCTGCTGAGCAGAAAGCAGGATGTGAGGCTCCATCTCAGGACCCTGTGACCATGACCTGAGCTGAAGGCAGAGACTTAACCCACTGAGCCACCCAGGTGCCCCAAGGGGGGCTTTTTCTATTATAACTTTATAGTGACAGACAAAACCTAAGCCATTTTACAATTCATAGGTATATATAGTACTCTGATCCCTGGATATACCGTAGCAGTGGAGTCTAGGTTGTCATACATTTTACTGTGCTTTCTAAATGTAAAGTTATCTTCACTTGTTATAATAGAAATATATGAACATTATAGAAAAATTAGAAAACACAGACATGTAAATAGAAGAAAAATAAAATACATTACTCTGAGTTAAACTTTTTGGGTACTTAGGTGAGCATAGTTCCATACTCACCCCACGTCTCTATATAGATGTTTATGGATGCATATATCTCTCTCATCATATATGCAATCTTGTACATGCTTATAACTTAATAATTACCTTTATATGCCATTATGTACTAATAGCTATATTTTACATTTTCACGTTATTTTTAGCTGCTGTGTAATATACTATTATGTAAGTACATTCTAATTTATTTAACCAATTTCTATTATTGGACATTCGGCTGTCTTTAACATTTTGTTATTACAATCAGCAGAGTGGTATACATCCTTTTACATATATCTTTCTGCACTTTCTTAATTATTTCCCGAGGCTAAGTTTCCAGAGGAGTAACTAGGCCAAAGTTCAGGGCATTGGAAAGTCTAATAATTACTAGATAAATTGTTCTCTAGAAGGTCTGATAATTTACACTCTGACCAAATAAATATGTGAATGCTTTTCTCTCACTAACAGAAATCAAACTATTAATTTTCATGGTCTCATTCTGATTTTTACGGTAACTGTGAAATAGCAGAACAGATTAGAAAAATTGCTAATGGTCACAAATCTAGAAAGTAACAAGAGTGGGGGTCAAGTTTCTGACCAGCCACATATTTCTTTTATATCACACACTTCTTACCATCTTGCTGTTGATGGCGGCAATTCCAAGAAAGCCATCAGGAAAGAACCTGAGTGGGAATTCTAGTACACCACATCCTGACTCATGTCGGTGTGACTAGCAGTGCCCTGGCCTCCGGCCATTGGTGGGTGGCACAATTCTAGTGTTCTGAGAAAAAGGCTATGTTGTCATACTGCTTGTCCAGGCCAGCCCCGAAGCCAATAGAAAAGGGAGGAGGAAAGAAGCAGTTGAGGGTCATCAAATTATAGATCTTGTAACATGACCCTAAACCTTTTTGAGTCTTATATTATGATTAAAATAACCCAGGCCATCAATCTGATCTGAAGATTTTTAATTGGTAAGTTTATTTTTATTTATTTTTCTAATTGTAAGATGCATACAAACAGAATCCTATTTTTGTTTTCATGTATACAAACACTCAAGTATCCAAGTTCTCACAAGTAAAAGAAAGAAGAGGTGGTGAACGAGAAATTGCCTTTTGGATAGAAGGAGGTAAAAGTGGGATTTTTCTTAATATTCTACAGTTAGGTAAACATTTAATTCAAGTTTAAAGAAACAAAAAGAACAATGTGTTCAATCATGGGTTTGCAAAGTTGTAGAAACTGTTTGGCTATAGAACAATGTAGAAAACTGTTACGCAAAGGGACGAGTGATATTTATGAAGGGTTAGTAAGCCAGTGGGACTAGTAGGCACTGTGGAGGTAGTAAGGCGACCAGTTACAAGCTCTGTCTTTAGGAATATCTTGTGCAGTGACAAGAAGAGTGCTCCAGGAAGCTTTCTTGACCATGAGACTTGTCTTGTTTCAGGTGTTCTCGTCTGTGTTTCAGTGTTGCTTTGTTCTCCAGTCATGAGAGCTACATCATAAATCATCTGTCTGTTGTGCCCATTGGATGATGAGCTCCCAGAGGGCAAGAACTGTACTCTGCTGTGTACTGTCTTCACCATGAGAGGCTGTGTAGAAAAAAGAATGTGGGAACTTAATAGGTAGAACCAAATTATAATATAGGAAACATAGCATCATATTTAATCATTTTGGGGTAATAATTCTGTTTTGGTTATTATATTCACTGCCTCTCAACAAATTTGGGCCATCCTCTTCAAATTGATTAAAGAAATTTATATTACATTAATAAATTTCAGTTTTTTGTTTTTAAGATTTTATTTATTTATTTGACAGATAGAGAGATCGCAAGTAGGCAGAGGGGCAGGCAGAGAGAGAGGAGGAAGCAGGCTCCCCACTGAGCGGAGAGCCCGATGAGGCTCCATCCCAGGACTCTGGGATCATGACCTGAGCCGAAGGTAGAGACTTTAACCCATTAAACCACCCAGGCGCCCCAATAAATTTCAGTTTTTATTAATTTTTCAAACTTGGGCAAATTATTTAATCTATGACCTCCATTTTTCTCATTTGCGAAGGAAAAGTGTTAGGTTAGACCAATAATTCTCAACTGACGTTGGTGAGACCAATCCTGGTATTCAGAGATGGGAAAGGATACATCAGAATATTCATTAGGATATTTGTGGTTTGAGAAAACATTCTCAGTATCATTATATAATTTTATATTTGGAAAAGAAAGGCCCTTTATTTCTGTAGTACTAAACAGTAGAGAAAAAGTTCTGGAAAATGTTGACTGCCAAATTTCACAGAGGTTGGGGGCCAACTCTTTTTTGGGGAGTGTATTAGAATCTCTAGGGCAGGTGTGGGAGGGACCGTAATGTACATTATTTTGTGTTTTTCAATGAATCTGATAAAGGTGAGAGACACTGCGTTAATATGAAGAAGCTCTAATCCCCTAGGATTTCATCATGGCTGACATATACCCTGTTTTTCTTGGAATTTACTGAAAAGTTCAATCACTTTTTTTTTTTTTAAACATCTTATTTTGAAGGCAAAACTATAGGTCACATTGAGAAGAGCCTCAGAAAAATAAAGAAGATAAGAAAAACAGTCAGACAGAGTTACTAAAGTATCCATGTGTAGAAGT
>NW_026739566.1:33446-41586 GCF_022355385.1 Mustela nigripes | reverse complement strand
AGGACCCTGGGATCATGACCTGAGCCGAAGGCAGAGGCTTCAACCCACTGAGCCACCCAGGAGCCCCTACACTTCAACTTTTTAATTTGAGAATTTTCAAATCTACATTAAAGTTGAGATAATAGTACAATAAACTTTTTTTTCCCCTTAGGTTGTACTCTTTTCCTAGGTTTACCAATTACTAATATTCATCAGTTGTTAATAATTATTGATAGTATTGATTGTATACATCCATTTTTGGTTGAACCACCTGAAAATAAATTGAAGCCATCATAACCCATCACCCTTAAAAAAATAATCCAGCATGCATCTTTCAGGCATAAGAACCTTTTCCTACGCAGCCATACTACATCACATATAAGAAATTAAAGTATAAAAAGCCTTTCTAGGGTCACTCGGGTGGCTGAGTTGGTTGAACAGATGACTCTTGGTTTCAGTTCAGGTAATGGGCTTGGGTTGTGGGATCCAGCCCCAGTGGATCCAGTGGAAGTCTGCTTGGGGTTTTCTCTCTGCCTCTCTCTCTTCCCCTCCCCTCATTATACGCGTGTGTGTGTTCTCTCTCTCAAATAAATAAATAAATCTTAAAAAACAAAAAGCACCTTTCTGTTTGGAAAAATATTCCATTATATTTGTTCATTCCCATTCCTCCAGCAAAGGCCAGTCATAAGAATTTTTGCTGGTCCTGGAGTAGTTTCAATTCAAAGACAGAGGTTTTCTGAGAGACAGGGCAAGTTGGTTCTTGGAACTGTGACTTCATGGTCATTGTAACAGAATGAGCCAGAAGAGGAGAAGGACAATTTTTAACGCATTCAAGCTTACCTTTCTACCTCTTCTACACAAAGGCAGCACTTTATTATAGGCTGATTTTCTCCTTCTTCAGCATCTCCTTACTTACCCAGCACACTCACTTGTACCTCCGTTTTCCCTTCCTGACTATAAAACCTTTCTTATTCCACTGGTGGGAATTCTGCTCTGGCCTCAGGTTTCACCCTGTTTATGGGGTCCATGAAGACATCAGGTCACCAACTGTCAGCCTTCTCTGAATTGTTGCTGTACCCATTAGATGCAGCAATTTATTGAGCATTATCTTATGCTGTTGCTCAAATTGTTTTAGGTGATTTGTATGAAACAAGACTTAGACTCCGAATAAGCAAGGTCTTTGAGAGCTTAATAGATGCCTGACAAATATTTATTAGTTGATGATTTTATTTATAGTTGTGTGTTGTTGGTTTTTTTTTGGTGCGTGTGTGTTTTTTTTAAAGATTTTATTTATTTATTTGAGAGAGAATGAGTGAGAGAGAGCATGAGAGAGGAGAAGGTCAGAGGGGGAAGCAGATTCCCCAAGGAGCTGGGAGCCCGATGCGGGGCTCGATCCTGGAAGTCCGGGATCATGACCTGAGCCGAAGGCAGCTGCTCAACCAACTGAGCCACCCAGGCGCCCAATAGTTATGTGTTTTTGAATAGCGATGGCATTGTGCTGACTTAGAGCCTTTTACTCAATTACAACCATTATTTGTCAAGAACAACAACAAAATATATTTTTTTCAACTAAAGCACTTACCATCAATTATATTCAGGTACTTCATATTATTGGCTTGTCTTTGTCAAAGTGTACAGATCCAGGGGCACCTGGGTGGCTCAGTGGGTTAAGGATCTTCCTTCAGCTCAGGTCATGATCCCAGGATCCTGGGATGGAGCCCCCGCATCATGCTCCCTGCTTAGTAGGGAGTCTGCTTCTCCCTCTCTCTCTCTGCCCTAACTGGTCCTTTCTCTCTCTCAAATAAATAAATAAAATCTTTCTAAAAGCGGGGGTGTGGTTTAACAGATCCAGCATTTGAGTCAATCAGTAGAGGGATCTTCATCTGGGCAAAGGTTTCAAATGCAGCTGGATGCCAGGTGCCATGACATCAGTCAGACTGCTGTGTGGCCAGAATGAGTCAGATGTTTAAGTAACTGAAATAACTGGATTGTCTCATGGTTTGCTTTGTTATTTCAACTGTATGATTGCTTGATTCAGGAAACAGTATACTCCTCAACTGCTTTACTTCTGGAATCTGTATTATTTAAAATATGAATGAATATTTTAATTGGTTCAATTGGGCTCTTTTGGATCTGTTAACAGACACAAAAGGTTTCCTAAAATGGTGACTCTTCCACTCAGAGATGGTTGTTTAACCATTGTGCATTTAGTAAAATTTTTAATAAGGCTTGTTTCCCTTTTTATGATCATTTTGAATGATTTGTATTTTTTCTCAAATGCCAAGTACACTTTTAGTCTCCCCAAACAGCACGATTTGTTTGGTCATAAAGTAACTCTATTTTGGCGACATGATTTTCATTAAAATTAAAGCAGGAGGGGGTCTCTTTAACTCAGTTTCAAGTGTGCTTTTGAAGGGACTTTGCCATTTTTCTCCATGTCCAGATGCTCTTTTGACTGTTGTATTTCCAGAATTCAGAAATTATTCCCTGGGGGGTCGAATGTGCTTTTCTTAGCAGTTTTCCGAGAATCCTGTCCTGCAGTCCAAATCCCAGTTCTGTGGCAGGTGCATATCTGAATCACCCGGAGACTACCTTGAGTCAAGCACCGCCTCGCTGTAGACCTTAGCCTGCTCTTGCTTTCTGTCTTGAGGAAGTAAGTCTACTACGTTTCCAAAACATGAACTTGATGTTTAAGCACACAAATGACATTTCAGCTTTTTCCACAAACCTACCTAAATTTACAACCCACTGAATTCAGTAGAAAGGAAGCAAAACAAGTACGATGGTATCAAAGCAGGGAGGTTGGTGAATTTGACCTATGTGACAGTCACAGTAAGTCCTTTGACTGCGATTTTTGAGGACACCTTTCTGCAGCACTTGGTTGTAAGTTCTGAAAGGTCAATGAATGTGACTCAGTCTATTCTAATGCAATACTCTCTCCTCATTTGCCTTTGTTTACATTATCTATTTTAAACTTTGCTTAGATGCTATCTCCACAGTTTGTTTTAATATTTGATAATGTATAGAGCAGTGTTTAAGAATTGACACGATTCTTAGGTAAATGTCGAGCTTGTTTCCTCCTGAAACCCTGTCCCCAGCGACTTCAGTTTTCACATTGATGCTGATGCCAGGGAGTGATAAGGATCTACTTACAGAGCTCTTTGGGGACTTCAGCTTTCAGGAAACAGGAAAACGCTTCCTGTAACACTTACCTTAAATACATGAATTGTGGTGAGCCGTTTAAATTATGCGAGTGGTTTAGCTTTTAAGAATTCCTTGAAATGCTTTAGTATTGAACTTAGATTCAAATAGGACATATTGGGTGGAGAGGAAATAGGAGTAAAAAGGTTGAAAATCACCAAGATCTATTGAACTAATATACTTTCATACAAGTTATAATAACAGAAGAAAGGTGATATTTTATATTCTTTGCAGATTATTTGAAAATTGTCTGTTTCTTCGTTTCCTGCCCTACGTTACTTTTTCTGTTCCTTTCCAAGTCATTTTCATGAAAAGTCATGTGTTAGAATAATCCAGTGTGTAAGTTTTCAGCTAAGGATTGAAACATGGGCATTTTTATCATACCAAAATTACTTCTTTTCTTCTCTCCTTTTGCCTGCCTATGTCAAATGCCTGGGAAGATAGTTTCTTCCTTGACGAGATCCCAAAGAATGTTTGCTTGTTTGTTATTAAATGATAAACATTTCCTGTGGCACGATTATTATTATTATTTTTTTTTTGTATTTGTCTTAAATTTTTTTCTGTAATTTCAGAGAAAAAAAATCAAGGGAACTAGAGTCTCTCATCCTCTCTTATAAAGTGAAAGCATCTTAAATTCAAATGTCAGTATTCACAATACATTCCTGTTTTCTGAGTTGCCTGTGGATTGCTCTTCTTTTATACATTTTCACTGCTACGTCAATAATTTTAGTTGTTTTTTTTTCTTTCCCATTTGACAATGGTCTATCCTTATTGTTTTCTTTATCTCCTTCTTGTTATCTTAACCACTTCTTACCAAGACCTCATTCTGGACAGGGTTTTAGGCCCTATCTATATGGCTTGAGCCAGATTTACAACCACCTACAAGTTTTACAGATAGGAAACTGAAGCTCAGATAGAGTGGCAGGCCAAGTCAAGACACCCAAAGATGTCCACACTAATCTCCAAACATGGAACATGTTTTACCTTATATGGCAAAAGGGGCTTTGCATCTGTAATTAAGGTTTGGACCTTGAGAGGGCGAGATTTTTGAAGAGGAGGTTATCTAAGGAGAGTGGGTTATTTGGGTGGGTCCAACTTAATCACAGGAATCCTTAGATACAGAAAACCTTTCCTGGCTGGGTTCCAGAGAAATGGGACTACGAGGAATGTTCCTAGCTTTCGAATCAAGGAAGAGACTGCAAAGAAAAAAAAAATGCAGGCAACCCTAGAAGCTGGAAAAGAGAAGGAAACGGATTCTTCTCTAGAGCTTCCAGAAGGAACACAATCTTGTCAACAATTTAATTTTAGCCTGAGTCTCACCAGAGACCTGAGGTGTGAGATAATAGATTTGTATTGTTTAAGTTACAAAGCTTGTGGTAACTTGTTCTGGCAGCAACAGAAAGCTCGCACAGAGAGGTTAAGTGACTTGTTTATGGTCACACAACTTTTGAAGAGTTGGAGCCAAGATGTCATTGCTGATTCATCTATCTTGCCTTCCTCCATGCCCTGCTGCTTTCTTAGTAGCCAGCACAGAGAACTGGTATTTATCTCAGCACGTGGAGCTAAGTACATTTTCTTCCTTTATTTTTCTTTCCAGCCTCTGGGCTCTTAATTAATCTTTGGTCTTAAATATCTAGCACAGGGTACACTTCTTAAAAGAACCTAGTTTATGAATGATAGTAGGAAAATACATATAATCGATGTGACTATGCTATAATACTCCATCAACAATGAGTTTGAAAAGCAAGAGATTAAAAACTGGAAAAAAAAAAGTTAAGTAGAACCTCTATCTGTCCTGTGGTATTTGCTAACAGTAAAAAAGGCCTTGGGTTCAACATTGTTACAAGAAAAGGTACATTACATTCCAGAATGTGCTGGAGGTTAAATTACAAGTTAAGTTAGTATCTAGTTTGTGTGACAAAGGCTGTTGCTAAATCTGACTCACACACCCAGTTCACCACTCGATTTATTTCACTGTTTATTGTTCTATTTACACAAGAAAAACAAAGAAGGTGATTTGTAAATATTGACTAAACAAAGAACACTTTAGAAAGGATTCCAAGAACTCCCTGTACTTTCATTACCATGACACTGGAGTTACCTCCTTCTTCTTCTTTTTTTTTTTCATTTTATTTTATTTCTTTTCAGTGTTCCAAAATTCATTGTTTATGCACCACACCCAGTGCTCCATGCAATACTTGCCCTCCTTAATACCCACCACCAGGCTCACCCGCTCACCCAACCCCCCACCAACCTCCCCTCCAAAACCCTCAGTTTGTTTCTCAAGAGTCTGCAGTCTCTCATGGTTCATGTCCCCCTCAGATTTCTCCCCGCTCATTTCTCCTCTCCATCTCCCACTGTCCTCCTTGTTATTCCTTATTCTCCACAAGTAAGTGAAATCATATGATAATTGACTCTTTCTGCTTGAGTTACTTCACTCAGCATAATCTCCAGTCCCGCCCATGTTGATACAAAAGTTGGGTATTCATCCTTTCTGATTGAAGCACAATGCTCCATTGTATATATGGACCACATCTTCTTTATCCATTCACCTTTGAAGGTCATCTTGCTCTTTCCACCACAGTTTGGTGACCCTTGCCATTGCTGATGTGAACATTGGGGTACAGATGGTCCTTCTTTACACTCCATCTGTATCTTTCGGGTAAATACCCAGTAGTGCAATTGCAGGGTCATAGGGTGGCTCTATTTTTAATTTTTTTGAGGAATCTCTACACCGTTTTCCAAAGTGGCTACACCAACTTGCATTCCCACCAACAGTGTAAGAGGGTTCCCCTTTCGCCACATCCTCTGCAACACATTGTTTCCTGTCTTGCTAATTTTGGCCATTCTAACTGGTATAAGGTAGTATCTCAATGTGGTTTTGATTTGAATCTCCCTGATGGCTAATGATGATGAACATTTTTTCATGTGTCTTTTGGCCATTTGTATGTCTTCATTGGAGAAGTGTCTGTTCATGTCTTCTGCCTATTTTTTGACGTGGTTATCTGTTTTGTGTGTGTTGAGTTTGAGTATTTCTTTATGGACCTTGGATATCAGCCCTTTGTCTGTAGTGTCATTTAGGAATATCTTCTCCCATTCCGTGGGTTGCCTCTGTTTCGCTGACTGTTTCCTTTGCTGTGCAGAAGCTTTTGATCTTGATGAAGTCCCAAAAGTTCATTTTTGCTTTTGTTTCCTTTGCCTTTGGGGACATATCTTGAAAGAAGTTGCTGTGGCCGATGTTGAAGAGGTTACTGCCTCTCTTCTCCTCTAGGATTTTGATAGATTCCTGGCTTACATTGAGGTCTTTTATCCATTTCGAGTTTATCTTTGTGTATGGTATAAGAGAATGGTCAAGTTTACACATAGCTGTCCCAATTTTCCCAGCACCATTTTTTGAAGAGACTGTCTTTTTTCCGCTCTACAATTTTCCTGCTTTGTCAAAGATTAGTTGATCATAGAGCTGTGGGTCCATATCTGGGCTCTCTACTCTGTTCCACTGGTCTGTATGCCTGTTTTTGTGCTAGTACCATGCTGTCTTGGTGATCACAGCTTTGTAGTAAAGCTTGAAATCAGCCAATGTGATGCCCCAGTTTTGTTTTTGTTTTTCAACATTTCCTTAGTGATTCAGGGTCTCTTCTAGTTCCATACAAATTTTAGGATTGTTTGTTCCAGCTCTTTGAAAAACGCCGGTGGAATTTTGATCAGGATGGCATTGAAAGTATGGATTGGTCTAGGCAGTATGGACATTTTAGCAATGTTTATTCTTCCAATCCATGAGCATGTAATTCTTTTCCATCTTTTTGTGTCCTCTTCAATTTCTTTTTTTTTTTTAATTTTTTCAATTTATTTATTTTCAGAAAAACAGTATTCATTATTTTTTCACCACACCCAGTGCTCCATGCAATCCGTGCCCTCTTTAATACCCACCACCTGGTCCCCAACCTCCCATACCCCCGCCACTTCAAAGCCCTCAGATTGTTTTTCAGAGTCCATAGTCTCTCATGATTCACCTCCCCTTCCAATTTACCCCAACTCCCTTCTCTCTAACACCCCTTTTCCTCCATGATATTTGTTATGCTCCACAAATAAGTGAAACCATATGATAATTGACTCTCTCTGCTTGACTTATTTCACTCAGCATAATCTCTTCCAGTCCCGTCCATGTTGCTACAAAAGTTGGGTATTCATCCTTTCTGATGGAGGCATAATACTCCATAGTGTATATGGACCACATCTTCCTTATCCATTCGTCCATTGAAGGGCATCTTGGTTCTTTCCATAGTTTGGCGACCGTGGCCATTGCTGCTATAAACATTGGGGTACAGATGGCCCTTCTTTTCACTCCATCTGTGTCTTTGGGGTAAATACCCAGGATTGCAATTGCAGGGTCATAGGGAAGTTCTATTTTTAATTTCTTGAGGAGTCTCCACACTGTTCTCCAAAGAGGCTGCACCAACTTGCATTCCCACCAACAGTGTAAGAGGGTTCTCCTTTCTCCACATCCTCTCCAACACATGTTGTTCCCTGTTTTGTTAATTTTGGCCATTCTAACTGGTGTAAGGTGATATCTCAATGTGGTTTTAATTTGAATCTCCCTGAGGGCTAATGGTGATGAACATTTTTTCATGTGTCTGATAGCCATTTGTATGTCTTGATGGGAGAAGTATCTGTTCATATCTTCTTCCCATTTTTTGATATGTTTGCCTGTTTCGTGTGTGTTGAGTTTAGTTCATTATAGATCCTGGATATCAACCTTTTGTCTATACTGCATTTGCAAATATCTTCTCCCATTCCATGTGTTGCCTCTTTGTTTTTTTGACTGTTTCCTTTGCTGTGCAGAAGCTTTTGATTTTGATGAAGTCCCAAAAGTTTATTTTCGCTTTTGTTTCCTTTGCCTTTGGAGACATATCTTGAAAGAAGTTGCTGTGGCTGATATCGAAGAGATTACTGCCTATGTTCT
>NW_026739566.1:0-33346 GCF_022355385.1 Mustela nigripes | reverse complement strand
CCAGTTTTCCCAGCACCATTTATTGAAGAGACTGTCTTTTTTCCACTGTATATTTTTTCCTGTTTTGTCAAAGATTAATTGACCATAGAGTTGAGGGTCCATATCTGGGCTCTCTACTCTGTTCCACTGGTCTATGTGTCTGTTTTTATGCCAGTACCATGCTGTCTTGGTGATCACAGCTTTGTAATAAAGCTTGAAATCAGGTAACGTGATGCCCCCAGCTTTATTTTTGTTTTTCAACATTTCCTTAGCAATTCGGGGTCTCTTCTGATTCCATACAAATTTTAGAATTATTTGCTCCAGCTCTTTGAAGAATACCGGTGGAATTTCGATTGGAATGACATTAAAAGTATATATTGCTCTAGGCAGTATAGACATTTTAACAATGTTTATTCTTCCAATCCAAGAGCATGGAATGGTCTTCCATCTTTTTGTGTCTTCTTCAATTTCTTTCAAGTGTTCTATAGTTCCTCGAGTATAGATCCCTTACCTCTTTGGTTAGATTTATTCCCAGGTATCTTATGATTCTTGGTGTTATTGTAAATGGAATTGATTCTCTAATTTCCCCTTCTATATTTTCATTGTTAGTGTATAAGAAAGCAACTGATTTCTGTACATTGATTTTGTATCCTGCCACATCACTGAATTGCTGTATGAGTTCTAGTAGTTTGGGGGTGGAGTCTTTGGGGTTTTCCATATAAAGTATCATGAATTGTAGCTGACAGTGTTCCTGCTGCTCCCACACCTGAGAGATTGCTGGGCTGCAAGAGAACATACAGGACAGAAAACAGATTATAGTGTGGCAGGAGTAGAATGGGGAGCATAGTTAGAGGGTTGGAATTATTGCAAAATTTCTTGTTTTGCACAAATAGTTATGTAATAAAGTCTCTTCCTTTCCACAGTTGGAATTCCTGAACATTATGTCTGAAGTCTGAGTAAGTAAGGGATTAATAAATATGTAAACATCAAACAACTTTTCTTCTCTAAGAAAAAAGGTTGTTGGGCACCTGGTTGGCTCAGTGGTTAAACATCTGCCTTTGGCTCGGGTCATGATCCCAGGGTCCTGGGATCAAGCCCCATATCAGGCTCCCTGCTCTTCAGGGAATCTGCTTCTCCCTCAGCCTCTGCCTTGGTCCATCCCTCACTCATGCTCACACTCTCACTCTCTGTCAAATAAAATCTTTAAAAAAGAAAAAAGAAGAAAGAAAAAAGAAAAAAGGTTGTTAAATACTATAACGGAACACTAAAGGTGATCATGAATTACCTCTTCATTTAAGAGTACTTTTTTTAAGCAGGCTCTATGCGTGGTGCGGGGCTCAAACTCACAACCCTGAACTCATGATTTGAGGGGAGATCAAGAGCCAGACACTCGACTGACTGAGCCACTTAGTCACCCCAAGAATACTTTAAAAACAGTATTTCTTCTCTATCTGTGATTCTTAAACAAAGGCTGATTCTGAATTTGGAGGAGTGGCCTATTCACGCCTCAAGATTCAATTTATGATCAATTTTGGTGGGTACTGCCATCTTCCTCAGCCTTGGCCATAAAAACAAGGTGGTTTTCAAAAAAACAAAAACAAAAAACAACAACAACAGGAACAAAAAGGTGGTTTTCTTCAGGTACAAAGGCTTTCTTCTATCAAGATAAAGCTAAAAAATAGGAAAGTGTTAGAAAAAGTCAACTATCTTACTTTAAAAAATTTCTAGTCCCAATATTCCTTAGCTAAGGTTTGTGATCCAGGCCCTCTGTAGCTAGCTGCTCACTTTTCTAATTTATAGGTCTGAGGCATGAGAGGTGATGCCACCTAAGACATTTGCTATAGTGTTGTACATGGTATTCCAAGGGAGCATGGAGGTTACAGTCTTTTCTTTACAGAGGTTTTGACAACCTCTGTAAACTCTGTGGTAGAAGTTTCTACCTGAGACTGACCCAAGGACTCTTTAAAATGGGAGGTCTTGGGTCGTTTGGAATTTGACATTTTACAACTGGAGTAAAGAGAAAATAAAGCAACATGGAAGTAAATATCTGGTCTCGTCCAAAGTCATCTTTATCAGAGAGATCTGAATAAGTTTATTTACCTTGAATAAAAACCTATTGCCCTTATGTATTTTAACTTGATGTTTATTTATTTATTTAAAAATCAATTTCAACATATCTCCTTTTCTATATAAGATTCTATGGGAGAATTTTCTATAAAAGGTTGACAGTTGTGTGTCTTTGCTTTTCTCTTTCAGTCTATAATAAGCTTTAATAAATACAGTGCAGTGTATACCCAGAGATAGATGTGTTCTATTTCTGGGCATTTGAATGGCAGCAACTTCCTCTTTTAAAACAAAGAAGTTGACTTCTTTCCAAATACCCCATCATGCCAGGGCTACTGACCTCCCACTGCCCTGACTTTCTGCTCCCTAGGTTGGGTCAGCCTATCCAATGAAGCGTCTATGCAAACTGGGGCTGCTCCATGTGTCCCCTGCTACTGTTCCCTTTTTACCTGCTTAGTTACAAGGGCCCAGAGCTGTGTATCTATGGTTTTGCTGCCCAATATCCACTCTTCTTTCTTCTGTTAGTCACATCCAGATTGTTCTTTGGGGAGTCACCCTTGTCGTAGACCATGTTTTCAGAAAATGCAGATCTTGTTTCTCGGTTAGGGCTGGGCTTATGTCTCACAGCGGGTCATCCTGTCTGGCAATAGTGACGCTCAAGAGATGGGCATGTGATCCCAAGATACCCAGTATATCTGCTTTAACTCTACTGTCATAACTGGGGAAGAGATATCCTTTCTTCTGGTTCCTAAGTTCGTAGGACATAAGCATAAAACTGCTGAGGACAATCTTACCACCACAGGGGTGAGCTCGCTGTGAAATAAAGCCCTGAGTTAATCAGAACTAAGGATGGAGACGTACTCCTAATGAAACTGTCCGAGAATGTAGATCCAGCCATCACTTTGCCCTGGATTTCCAAGTTATGTGAATTAAAATTGTGTTGTTTTTTTCTCTTATGTCCCTTGGCAATGCATTTCTCTCACTTGCAACTGAGTCAAGTCTATGATGAAGAGAAGGATAATAAATCACAGAGGCATTCTAATTGTATCCCAAGGATCCCAGAGTGAATCAAATGACTTCATTATTCATTTCAGAAAATAGACTCTGGAGAGGTATCGGCAATATCATTTTTCTTGTGCCCACAACAGATAATACTAATCAATTGATATGGTGAGCTCTGAGGGTTGCAAGGGACTGTATCGTGCACTCCAAGAAGGTAGGGTGGTATATAAAATGAACCTATCCTGATTCTAGTACCTTTTTGGTCAGAGGGAGAAAAAAAAGAAGAAGAAGAAGTATGCTTAGAGGATCAACTTGTCACTTGCTTGCGCTAAGTAGTCAACACTGTCTGATCTCAGGGGCCATGGAAAACCCTACAGTATTCTTCTCCCAAATCCTCAATTCCTCCTTTCCCCAATTCTACTCTGTGTTCTCTGACTCCTGAAATTTCTATCAGAGCTCCAATCTTTGTCTTTACATCTCAATGGTTGTTTGTAATATGTGCATAAAGCATTTACAAGAAGCTTACTATCATGATATCCTTTGGGGCAAAGGTCTGGAAAAAATGGAATGAATGGTTGGTTCTTATTTTTTATTTTGTCAGTTCTGCAGGTTGGACTTGCAGAAGCATAATAGCTTGAACTTTTTAACTTTATGCATGAGTTGTTTTTGTTTTTAAAAAGACAAGTAGATAATCTGTTTTATTTGTATAGCTTTGTATTAAAAAAAAAAACACAACAAACCTAATAAACATCATACTCTTTATAGGCATAGCCCTGTGCCTATTCATTCATTCACCAAATATCTGAGGCTTTGTTTTGTATTGGGCTTTGTGCCAGGTCAGAGGCACTGACATTCTCTGCCTTCACGAAGCTTCTATTTGAGTGTCTAGAGCTTCTCTAAGGAACTCACCCAGATTTTCTCTTATTCTAGCCACAGTGCTGGGAGGATGGTTTTATTTTACAGATGAGGAGGGCATAAAGGCAGAGGTGCTAATTTCTTTACCTCAGGTCTCAGAGTATTAGTAGAAGAGGTGGAATTCAAGTTGAGGCCGTGTGAGTCCTGAGGATGCCGATAACAGCAGGACACCTCCATGGCTCCTGATGCCTGAGAGAGAATGTCCAACTAATACCCAATTACTGCATCAGTGTCTTTGGAGAAAATTTACTAAACATCGTCTTTCCAGTCTTCCCATCGCTTGAGTTTGGGCAAAGGGTGTGAGAACACATTATTTGGGCGCATAGGAAATAAGGAGCAAGAAGCTAGAATTCAGGAGGCAGTGAGGGGAGAAAGAAGAGGAGGAGAGGAGGGTGTGGCGGAAAAGGAGGAGGTAGGTCACCTCTCTGAAGGGAATGGGGACATCACCAGCGTCGGCTTCGCACATTTTTGGTGTTTGGTCCTTGGTGGTTGCCACTGAACACATCATATCGATTAATTCTCACCACAGCTCTGGGGGGGATTCAGAGCTCGTGCTCTGGCAGCTTACTTCCAGCCCTGGCACAGTTTTGTCTGGATTCATTTCTGGGGTGGACCAACCTAGCAGGCCCCCAAGTGAGGCTATGAAGATGCAGAGGGATCGCATCTAGAGAGTGCTGCAGCAGAACTGGCCCTCCCTGAGAAGAGCATCAAGAACAAGAGTATTTGCTTTTGACACATTTGTGATATTTGGTAGGGACATTTCTGGGTGTAAAGTTGTGGTGAGCCCCAGGACTGGATTCAGTCTTTCCTCAATGACTATGACCAAGAATTCAGTCTCCTGCCATGGAGAGTAGCTTCTAACCTGGGAGACTGATGGTCAACAGACAAGGACTCCCATGGATAGAGGTTTCCGGGATAGGCCCAGTCCCTAGAAGCTGAGAGCACAGCTTTTTTGTTTGTGGATTCCTTGTTTAATTGTGGGTGTGAATGTGTTTGTTTGGGCCTGAAATTATATGAGACAGAATGTGTGTGTGTATGTGTGTGTGTGTGACACCAGTGTAGAGTTTTAGAAAAATTATTCCCCAGTGAGATATTAGTTTTCCCCTCCCGTCTCCCCAGAGTTAAGGGCTCCATTGCTGAGCTATCTTTTACACAGTAGCATAAGGAGCGGGACAACCTTTATTTAAACAGTTGCTGTTTCTCTTGACCCCAGGTTAGCCTTAGAAAAGTTCTTCTCCCACAATTATTTTAGAGTTACCAAGAAAAAATTCCAGGCATATCTAGGCTGTCCTTAAAAAACCCAGCCCTCCTTTGTGGTTATTACATTCAGATATGAGACTAAATGTGACCTCCTTTAACTCTTCAGTCTATCAAAAAGGAGTCTAGTGACCACCACTATGATTTTAAGTGGGTTCCTGCAAAAATTAAGTTTTTGTGTGTTCTAGCAGGTAATATACAATATGTTAGTCTGAAACACACATTATAGCCCTGTATCAGTTATCTAGTACTATATAACTAATTACTCTCAAAAACTGAAAAGGCTTAAAACAGTAAACATTTATTATCTCAAAAATTTTTTTTTAAAAAATATTTTATTCACTCACTTGACAGAGAAAGAGGGAGGAACACAAGCAGGGGGAGTGGGAGAGGGAGAAGCTGGCTCCCCACTGAGCAGGAAGCCTGATGCTGGGCTCGATCCCAGGACCCTGGGATCACAACCCAAGCTAAAGGCAGATGCCTAATGACTGAGCCACCCAGCCACCCATCTCAAAATTTCTGTCCAGAAGTGGCTTAGTGGGGGATTCCTGCTCAGCATCTCTGAAAGGCTATAGTTAAAAGCTTGGTCAGAGCCTCAGTCCTTCCAAAGCTCAGCTGGGGGAGGCTCTCCAACCAAACTTACTTCTGTGACTATTGAGAGGCCTGAGAAGATTTGCTTCCCAGCTCACTTATGTGGACCTTTCAATGGGGCTGCCTTACAAAGGTAGCTGGCTTTCATGAGCAAGTGGTCCAAGAGAGAAGGGAGAGCCTCCAAGCCAGAGTACAAACATTTTATAACCTGATCTCAGGAAGGACACATAGGACTCCTGCTATATTCTGTTCATGAGAAGTGAGTTACTAAGTCCTGTCAAAATGGCTAAAATCAATGACACAAGAAATGTGTTGTGTCATTTCTTGTTGATGTTGGCACAATGTGGCAAAGTTGTGGAGAAATAGGAACCGTGGTGCACTGTTGGTAGGAATGCAAACTGGTGTAAGCAATGTGAAAAAGTTCAGAGCTTCCGCAAGGAGTTAAAAATAGAACTACCCTACTATCCAGTAATCTCACTACTGGGCATTTACCCCCAAATTACAGAAGCACTACTTCAAGGGGATCCATGCACCTGTTTTATTGTAGCATTATTTACAATAGCCAAATTATGGAAGCAGCCCATATCCCCTGAATGATCAATGAGGAGAGAAAATGTGAGATTTTAGTGGAATACTCCTGGAATAGAATATTCCAGTAATGGAATACTACTCAGGCATAAAAAGGAAAGAAATCTTGCCATTTTCAACAGCACAGATGGAGTTAGAGAGTATGATACTAAGTGAAATAAATCAGTCAGAGAAAGACAAATACCATATGATTTCACTCATGAAGCAAAGCAATTGAGCAAAGGAAAAAGAGAGAGAGGGAGAGAAAGGGAGAGAGACACAAACGAAGAAACAGATTTTTAACTATAGAGAACAAACTGATGGTTTCAAGAAGGGAGGTTGGTAGGGGGATGGTTAAATAGGTGATGGGGATTAAGGAGTGTGCTTGTGATGAACACTGGGCAATGTATAGAGGTGTTGATTCACTCTATTGTATACCTGAAGCTAATGTAACACTGTATATTGACTATAATGGAATTGAACTCCACATTCAAGGAGAGGATTGCACAAGGGTTGACTACAGGAGGGATCTTTGGGGACTGTCTTAGAGCCTACTTACTACCAGCCCAACACAGAAACCTTCCTGTCTGTGGGCATTCTTGATCACTAAATACAAACAGACATTTAGGTTTCCTTAATTAACTAGTTGATGAGATCAAAAAAATGTTCTTGGTGATTCTAAAGCAGAGCTAATTTGTCTTTTCCTAAGCAGAAAAAAGTAGACAATGGGAGGTACGTGTGAGAAGACCAGTCTCTTGAGAAATTTACTTCTGGGAACACCAAAGACAACTGAGCCAGTTCCATGAAATCAGCATTTATCAAGACCCATGTGCAGGATAGGCTCTGCTCTGTGTGATGTTGTCTTCTGGTCTCCACTCACACAAAAACTGCTTTGTCTGTTTAGGATAGAAAATGGAATAATAGTATTAGGGTTCACATTAATATGAAGCACTTAAGTTGGTATGGAGAGATCACATGGGAACAGGGTCAGCAAACTTTCTGTAAAGGTAAAAGCCACATAGGATCTACTTTAGGATTGTGAGCCACATAGAGTCTCTGATTCTCCTTCTCCCCTTCCTCCTCCTCCTCCTCTTCTTTCTTCTTCTCCTCTTTCTTCCTCTTCTTCATTTTGTACAACCTTTTAAAAATGTAAAAATCATTTTTAACTTGCTGGTCAAACAAATGCAGGACACAGTCCAGCTTTGGCTTATAGATTGTACGGTGCAAACATGGCACTATACTTCTTCTTTAATCATTTGTGAATGATGATTACCTCCCAATCGATATCCAACAGATATTTTTTAGAAGCCAATAAAAATGAATTACTAGGGAAAATACCCCCCAAAGCATTGTGATGTTTAATTTTATATAGTTGGAGGGTGTTTTTGTATAATATTAACATTCAGTCTGGTGAACTTTCAGTAAAACAGATTGCTCTCCAAGATGTAGGTGGGCCTCATGCAATCAGTTGAAGGCCTGGCAGAAACAAAGATTGGCCTCTCTGAACTAGAGGGAATTCTCCAGCAGGCTGCTATGAACTAGAAATGCACCATTAACTCTGCTGGATCTGGAGCCCGCTGGCTTACAGTACAGGTTTGGACTTGCCAAACTCCATAACTGCCTGAATCAATTCCTTATAATAAATCTCTTTGTATATGTGTGTACATGTCCTATTAGCCCTGTTTCTCTGGAGAACCCTGACTCACCCAGGCATATACAATTGAAGTCCCCACTTTTTATTATTCGATTCAAAGGCATGCATTTTCTTGGTCACATTGGGATGAAAGTTTCCAAAGGCTTCCTCTTAATTTCTAAACTTATCTTACTGCAGGCCCGTTAGAGGTTATGACATGTTACTCTCTTCTGCAGACCACTCTCTAGGTGGAAGTACTCCAGGAGGTCAGATAGGCAGGAAAATCCCCATGTGTTGTTTGGCCAGAGACGCTCAGACTGAGCTATGCCCTGCAGGTTAGTTGCTCCTACAGGAGTACCCATCACTCTGGGTTCAGTCTAGGAAGAGCAGACCTGCATCTGTGTGTGTATGTGTGTGGTGGTGGTACGGGGGTGGTGGGAGGTTAGGGAACAATTGAAATAAGATGAATCAGGTCAAACAGTGAGCTTTCTCTTTATTAGAAAGAGAGGAAATTTAAGTTTAGCCCCCAGAGGCAATGAGGGATCATTATAGGTTTTTCAGTAAGGTGATAATCACCTTACTGAAAAAGGATTAATCTGGGGCAATAGAAGGGAGAGTTGCTGTGTTGTGATGAGCATTCGTGGGCAGGGCCTGGGTTGGTAGGGAGACATGATGCTAGAAATATATGGGGAGGCTATATTATGAAGTTTAGGAGGCATGGAAAGATTTTAAAATAGGAACAATCTTGACCGATTAAGATCAATAAAGGGAATTTTGCATGAATCCTGGCATCTTGAAATGATGAGGGCCTGGACTGGAATGGCCTCCAGGACTCTCTCTATTCACAGTGCCTGGCTCAGGATTGACTTAATAAAATGATTCACTGGCTCTGGATGGTGAGAAATGAATATGTCTTCAGACCAGAAAATAGTTGAGTATCTGGTATCAGATCAGACTGCATATGAGTAATAAGGCACACTTACATACACGAACTACATACATTACAGCGTTTGGGCCTCATGTTCTTTTCTTCTAGTATCAGAAGAAGCCCCATGGATAATCCTCTTCTGGGGTTTAGATCTATTATGCAAATGCAATTTGATAACTAGAATTGTCTCTTTGATTAGCAGTCTCCTAAATTAGAACTTATAGGCTCTAAGATAGAAGCAAGATGCTATAATTTAGTTATAATCTAGAAATTTGAATTTATGTGCAAATATTTGAAACACAAGATTATGACTGACTTAGCAGTAATATAATTTAGAAAATTTGTTCGATTACTTGTGCTTAGGAAACCAGCTCTTTACTTTTCATAAAAACCATTAAAAGGAGTTTCCTAAGGCTCTCTTTTCCAGATGGCTGGGAGTAAGTAACCAGACATATACTTTAGCCCGTGTGGGACACATCACGCTAGAGCAGAATTGCTCAGATAAGGCCAACCCAGTTCCTCCATTTCACTTGGCCTGGTGGCACGTGTCATTCTCTACTCCCTCTCAGAAAGGGAATAGCCCGTCCTCTTTCTCCTCCTCTGAGTCTAAGGATGGCTGGACTGATGGATAAAAGCCAGCTTTATCTGTGCACACTAGGTGAGTTTATGTTCTCAGCAGAACAGCCAAACATGGTCTCCAGACAGCATCATCAGCATCACTTGGGAACTTGTTACAAAGGCAGATTCCTGCAGACTAAATCTGACCAACTAGATCAGAAACTCCAGGGGTGCAATCTAGCAATTTGTGTTTTAGCAAGCTTTCTGGGTGAATTTAATGCATGCTAAAGTTTGTGAATCAGCGGGTGAGGAAAAAAAACAAAGAAACAAAAAACCCACATTCTGAATTTAATTTTTTAACCCAGGGATTTAGTCTTAAACCAGATCAATGGATCTCTGAATTTATTTTGGCAAGAGACAGAACAATACAATCCTCATCAAGGAGTCAATTACAATGTCAAGAGAGACTCCGAATGGATAATTGGATACAATAATGAGGAACCGGCTTCCTGGGAATTGCTGCTCAAAGCTGTTTGGCGATATTTCCAACACAGAATTTTGCATGCCATACGGGAATATTCTGCACATTGAAAAAGGATGCAAGTTTGATAAGCAATAATGCATTTACTTATCAACAAACACAATCTGTGGGTCCCAAAGCTCCCAGCAATGAGCTGTCGAGGGGCAGCTCTGCCTGGCTAAGGAAACCATGAAGAATGTTGCCTGGAAGGGGAGGCACACAGGGGACCTCACTACCTTGTTTGTTTCAGTTTGCGAGGGACACTCCTCCTTCCCCCTTCCTGTGTCATAGTTCTTTTGGGAACAAGCTGTTATAAATGAGATATTAGCCAATTTCAAGGGCAGGGATAAAAAATATCTTTTTTTTTCCTCCAGAAAATGTTACTGAGACAAATTTTCCCAGGGTCTAAGCTATTCTTTGGCCCCAAATGTACCTTTGGAAGGGTTTCCCTGCACAGGAAGTGAACCAGCTGGGTACACTTCACACAACAGACAGATTTTGACCAAGTTTGAAAATCATACTTTTGTAAATCAAATAGCATTTTAAATTTAGCAGAGAAATTGCCATTTAAAAGGAATTTCCTGGCAGATCTTTTGCCAAGAATATAATTATCTCATTATTTATTTTTTAAGAGAAAAAATTTCCATATTGCAATAAAAGCTCAGAATTTTCAGAGAATTGGAGGATTCTTGTTATTCATTCTTCTTCTTCTTCTTTTTTTTTTTTTTTTGATTGACAGAGACTTAATTAAAAGAAAAACTCCTGCTTCCAATTTTTGTTGAAAATCTTTCTCAAATGCTTAACATTGACTTTTTAAAATCAGTGGGCAGTGGCTATGAATCAAAACTTTCTTGGTGATTAAAGACTTTGCAGCACATTTCTATCAGTTGGACAGTGATAGAAGTTACCTTTGTGCTGACCATGGAAAGATACACTGAAAATTACTTGTCTAATATTGGATTAGAACTTCAAGCTTGCTTTCTTTTCAGTTGGTGTTTCACTTAAATGGTCAGCAGAGAATGTTGGTTTACTTAGAGACCTTTCCTGGTTGGGTCATGGTTGAAATTTAACTTTACCAGGTAAACCTCATGAGACTATGTCTATGTCTGGAAAAAATAATACTTAAGAAATGAACTGAGTCAAAATATCTTTAGGTTTGACAAGCAGTCTTTTTCTCACTGGACAGAAAATCGCTGTTTAAGCCAGTGGTCTTTGTTTTAATATTTTGTTGTTGTTGTTTTAAATATTTTTGTTGTTTTAATATTTTGTTGTTGTTTTAAAGATTTTATTTATTTATTTGACAGACAGAGATCACAAGTAGGCAGAAAGGCAGGCAGAGAGAGAGGGGGAAGCAGGCTCCCTGCTGAGCAGACAGCCCGATTTGGGGTGATCCCAGGACCCTGGGATCATGACCTGAGCCGAAGGCAAGAGGCTTTAACCCACTGAGCCACCCAGGCGCCCCTTTTGTTGTTGTTTTTAAGATTGAATAAGAAATGGCTCACAAATAGGCCCTCTTCAAACCAGTGGCTTGGGCAGCCCTCTATAGGTAAACGGCACAGGAGGGAAAGCCAAGATTAGAGTCTTGTTCACTCACTCACCTACACTGGGATTAATTTAAATTCAGTGAAGTTTATACAGTTACTAGGATTATTATTAATCCCTAACTCTTGGTGCCACTGGACGCACATACAACAATAAACAAGAGATGGTCCCCAGCCCTCAGAGAGCTCACAGTCTAGGGTGGAAAAGCTGTTGTATTCAGGGGGTTGTAGCTGGGGGCAGTGGGTTCAATCAAGGAAGAATAGTCTGGAATCTCTAAACCTGTTTAGGTGGTGGAGGGTGTGGATGCCATGGTGGAACCCTGAGGAATGCTGATCCATTTTATTTCACCACAAAAACTGGAATCGATCTCACACGCAGAAAGCATGACTACTTAAATCTCTCGATGAACTATAAAATTACAACGGTGAACTCCCACGCCCTTTCCTGGTTGGACCGTTCCCCCATTTTTCTGTGAATATTAATATACCGCTCGTTAATTCACTTTGTCATCTGCTAGCACTTGTCACCAGACAAGCAGTAACAGGTGCCACAAGTCGGAGGAAAATGAAGACTTGAGAAAATTCTTCGCACGCGCTTAGCTTAAAACTGCTTTTTGGGAAATTGGTGACCTCTCAATTTCTGCAGAAGCTCAGAAAATCCCGGGGTTCTGTTAAGAGGATGGAGGAGCGTCTGAGGTACAGAAGGAATGGGCCTTACGTCCAGAAGGATTTTATCGTTAGCCCAGTCCCAGCCAGGAAGGCCCTCCAGAAAGTCCCCTGTTGCTCCCTGTGGGGGGATAAGGATAGAAGTACCTAAATGATGAGGATGTGCCTCGCTCAGCTTTGTGCCTTCCCTTAGTGCTAATACTGTTTCAGAAAGTCACTGCTTACTGAGTCAACTGTTGACTGGCACCGCAAGCGAATTTGGAACACATCTCCCTATCAAAACAATGTTTTAATGGTATTAGGTTTAAAGGAAATTGCATGACCTTAATAATAAAAAGATACACATGGGTTAAATAGATTTTATGGGCCAATCCTGGAGGTCATCCTCTTATTTATTACATTATTTATACAGAGGGGTGCTTTCCTACATTGTTAGATTCAATTAGCAAATATTTATCTTCATACGTTCATGTACCAACCACCTGCTGGACAGGTTGGGTTTCAGTTTCCTTTTGACTTAAATGGAGATAAAAACAATCCCTGGGACTCCTGGGTGGCTCAGTGGGTTCAGCGTCAGACTCTTGATCTCTGCTCAGGTCTTGATTTTGGGATCTTGAACTCAGAATTTTGAGTTTGAGCCCTCCATTGGGCTCAGTGCTGGGTGCTGGGTATAGAGCCTACTTCAAACAAACCAAAGGATTCTTAATCTCATAGGTTTGTTATGAAGATTAAATGAATTGTAATTTGTAAAAGTGCTTTGAAGAGTGCCTGACTTACAGAAAGTGCTGAAGAAATATTAGCTACCTTTTCTGATACCTGAGGACACATCTTAATCATTCACACAAGAATAAGTCAGGATAAAGCCCAGATGTTCACAGACACAGCTGGAAGCTCTGGCAGCTGATGTAGAGATGTTTCTGGGGAAGGAGCTTGGTGGGGCCACGCTCACTGCTCGGGTTGCACCCGCCTCTGTAATAGCCTGCTGCCAAACAAACCCTTAACGCAGTTTCTGCTTTCCATCTTTGTTCTTAAAAGTGAAAATCCCCTTTGGATTTTTTTGGTTAGCAAAAACAAGTCAGTAGTGTAGGTTTTTCATAAAAGCAAAGTGATGAAGCACAAACTTTTGAAAAGCAGGAGATACCTTTATGGTACAGCAAGAGGACACAGACAGGGTCCCGTCCCTGTGTGGAAAAATAAATTTCTAGAACAGGACATCTTGGTAGCTGAGACCTGTCTGTATTAGGAGGTTTCTTGGTGTTCTGGTGTTTCAGAGACCAGCTGTTCTCTGTGCAGTTGGGGCTGGACTGCCCTGTGAGCAGTTGGTACTTGTCTGTGTGGTCTGACTGGTAGGCAGAACCCTTTAAGTTCTCCCCCGGGGCTGAAGAATGGCAGCGCAGAGAAGTGGCGGAGAACTGCTGGCTGTTTCTGGAAACTCGAACTAGTGGCCTTGTCTCATGGGAATTTGCAACTCTACCCTCTGCAAGTTTACTTGATGGCCAGGAAGGACTGAGGCCCACAGATAGGAGGGCTATGGGCCTGTATGCCTATTGTCAGACGCTCTTAGCGTTGGGAACATGTGGGTCTCACACTGCCTGCGTAAATCTCTCCAGGGCAAAATCTGATAGTTTGGTAGGTTTTCTGCACTGCTCTGGAAGAAGCAGGCAAGAGGAAAAGTTTGACTTCTTCACTTTTCAAAAATATGTCAAGGTCTTACAGTTCACTTCTTCAGTTATGAAGTCCCAGAATTGTTTTGGACATCCTAAAGCAAACACACCAGTTTCTGAAGCTGTCAGAAATTTGGGGGTAGCATTTTTACATGCTTCCTGCCACTAAGCCTTGCATTGCTCAAATTAGTCCCAAGTGGATTGAAGGGTGAAAGAGCCACACTTTCATGCAGTGGAAAATCTTGGTGAAATTCACCTTAATAATGCCCGCGTCACACCAAGGTGTAACCATCTGACAAGCTTAGGGCAAGGATGAGCCAGGTGAGTAGGAGCTGTCTGTTGCAGAACAGAATGGAAGGCTGTCCTCCACAGCTGATGTTCGTTTCACTGTGTAAATGCTACTTCTGTCTTTTCTGGCTTGTTCTTCATAACTAGCCCCTGTTCTCAGGGAACTTCCATTCATGCTGGTCAGGGTCTCCCTAAGTGCTCATTCTCCACCTTCACTCACGGTAAGAGAATTGTCATCCATTCATCAACGTCTATGTTTTCATTCTGAGCTAATTTAACAGGTTACCCTGGAAGATTCGTCCTTTATGGGGGAAATAAAACAGGTATAAAACCATTTAACCGGGAGTATATAGATTCAGTTTTCAATCTTGGTAGGATTTACAGGATTTCCTTTTGTTAGCTTATCAGATGAAAAGTTGGACAAAGACTTACTAAGAGGGAACATATTTGTTTTGTCCTCTGCTCTCAAAGTTCCTTTAAAAGTAACGGTCAAGGGGAAAACTTATGAAAGTGTCTCCACATTGACTAGTGCATCTCCTCTCCATGTACTCACTGCGGGGAGAGCTGGATGTCTCGAAGAACTGCTGTTTTGCTTTGTTACCATCTTTAGATACCAGGCTTTGGTTTAACTGGTACTGCGATTAAATGTGTTCATCTGTACCGAGAAGCTGTAGCGGCGGCCACGCAAGCATGGGACACTGCCTGTGTCTTTTGAGTGATGGGGTGGGGGCGGGGCAGTCACCACCCAGCAGATGAGGGCAGGTGGAGTTCAGATTAAGTTCTTTATATTATTAGATCTTTACACATTGATACTCGATTCAGTGATCCTTCAGATTTAATACAGGACTAGTGCTTGGATTTGTGAACAGCATATATGGAAAAAGCAAGCGCACCTACCTGCTGAAATAATGTTGTCTTACATTATCTCGTTAGTTGTCTAACTAAGGCTAGTTCTGGTTCAGTGTCAAACATCTCAAAGGGATCTTGCTCTCCAGTAGAACCTTGACACGACTATGGCTGTGGAGTATTCTTAGGCTCCAGAGCAAGGGTCGTGCTTCTCTAGAAAGAGAAGTAGAAGCATGGGGTACACTCCAGTAGATTCTCACTTGAGGGGTTAGACCCCAGTGTCGGACAGGGACAGAGTAACCGTGATGGTAAAAGTGACATTTGGGTCTATTCGGGAAGTGCTAGAACTCTGACGCCCTCACTGGAGCTGATGAAGAAAGAAGTACACTTGTAATCAAGACTGATGACCTTCACTGAATAAAGAAAACTTTACCTGCCGGGGGATGAAAAGACTGTAAAAAGAGACCAAGGGGCTGCATTATGCCATGGGTTCACTGTATCCTTGGGATCTGCACCATTCTGGTTCTGGCTTTGTGACACTGCTGTAGTTGCTTAACCTCTCTGGCCTCATTTTTCTCATTGTACAGTAAGGAAACATTCATGAGATTACTGTAGAAGGAAAGGATAAGAGAGCTCAGTCCAGGGCCCGACACATGATAAACACTCAAGAACTGTTAATGGTATCTTTTATCATTTCACTGGTATTTCAAGAATAACAAAACATGAAAAAGCAATTTTAAGAACAAAGAAGAAAAAATAGGTACATATACTCCATTGGAGGTAAACCTGAACTGATAATATCATGCAGGGAATTCACTCATGATTTGGATCAGTACTCTAAAGGGAATGCCTTTGGTGCTTTTGCTTTATTAAAAATAGTTACATACACTGAAGTCATTTTATTTTCACAACCTAAAGAAATGTGGACAGTAGAAAAGAAATAGCATATGAATGCGACTGTATTTTAAAACAAGAGTGGTCATGAATATGGGAATACATTTACCTTTTTAACTTCTCTGTGTAGATGTAGATGAAGATTTTATGAGTACTAAGTGGAGAGCTCAGTATCCTTACTCTTTAATTCTTTGGGGTAGAGAAAGATTTTGTTATAATTAAGCTACTTTTTTTTTCACTATTAATTCACTCATTTTTTTTTAAATTTTAATGCTAGATAGTTAATTATCTTATATTTTATCTTAACGAGCATTTTCAAATTTTTAAATGCTTTAAAGTTTTTTTTGAAGCACATTTATGTTCTTTTAATAATTCAATCTCAGAACAACATTGTAAGGTGGTCAGAACAAGTATGGTGCCATTTTCTACATTCTTCAAATAAAAAAGGGAAAAAAAGATTGAAGGACTCAGCTAGTGGGGGCTGGGGTTGGCATTCAACAATCCTTACTTTCAGAGCTTTCATTTGTTTAGATATTTATAGTTTGAAACAGATAGTTTAAAGACTTTATTCATTTATTTAGGAGAGAGAGATAGAGAGAGCATATGCACACTTAAGGAAGGAAGGGGGCAGAGGGAGAGGAGAGAATTGTAAGCAGGCTCTATGCCCAGAGCAGAGCCCCATGTGGGGCTCGATCTCATGACCCTGAGATCATGACCCGAGCTGAAATCAAGAGTTGGAAATTCAATTGATTGAGCCACCCATGCATCCCTTCAATAAATAGTTTAAATTACCTATCCAGCATTTCTGGAAGGAAGGCAGAATATTTTTAAAACCCATTTTACTCCTTAATCTCAACTAATGGTTCTTCCGACTTAATCATACAAACTCATTATTATAGCTCTGTATAAATTATATTCCATTTTTTTAATGGTTTCATAATTTTTAATAGGATCCAAGTGGCACCTGATCCTATCTCTAATGAATAGTTTTTACCATTACATTGAAGACAGACCTCAAAATTGTCAAATTGACCGACTAGTTGGGTAGATAATATAAACTCCAACCTCACATTTGGGTGAAAACTGAAAACTTTAGTCATCCAGGAATCTATGAACACAAACTGATTGAAATATATATTTAAAATTTTTCATATCAATGGTTTCATGTAGATAGGACTTGCGTGAGGGAAGTTTGGAAAATGTTTCTGAATACCACGTCAAGGGTCTGTTGGTTTTAGATGTTTTCTTATGTTTCTTTTTGAGGAAACTTTCCCTCTTTGGGCCATTCTTGGGGACTTGCTGGAGGACAGATAATCATCTGCTGGCCCCTGATGGGGTCTCAGAGCTTCAGGGTTGCAGAGTGCTTGTCTCATAGAGTTGGAGAATCAATCTCACAAATGCAAAAGGGTGAAGTGAAGTGCAAGTTTATTTAGTGAAGGTGAGAAAGGAAAGGAAAGAAAAACAAGATCTTTAGAGCAAGAGACAAACCAATGGGATGCCACAGAGGGCTTTTGTGGTTGGTTTTTTATTGAAAACTGTGGAGGGAACTTGGTAAATATCTTGTCTATAACATTTAAGACAAACAAGGTAGATTTGTAACTATCAGGTGAATATTCCTTCTATATATAGAAAAAGCAAGGGGGAATTGATTATATTCCCTTCTCTCTGGTTGATATCTCATCTATAACATTTCTTCAGGTCTGGGATTTCTGTGAGCCTTATTCTTTTTTTTTTTTTTTTATTTTTTTTTTTTTTTAGATTTTTTTTTTTCATTTGTCAGAGAGAAATCACAAATAGACAGAGAGGCAGGCAGAGAGAGAGAGAGAGAGGGAAGCAGGCTCCCTCTGAGCAGAGAGCCCGATGTGGGACTCGATCCCAGGACCCCGAGATCATGACCTGAGCCGAAGGCAGCGGCTTAACCCACTGAGCCACCCAGGCGCCCCTGTGAGCCTTATTCTATACCCTCCTGTGTGAGTCTAGTCAGGTAGCCCCCTATCTGTGTCTCCCTACCTAGCTTTACCTGTCCCTTACTCACCAGCTCATGTGTTACTCATTCCTAGAGAGGACCCCCTATAGGATTTGCTGAAAGCTACAGTGGGGGAAAAGAACATCAGGGTGGCTGCCTTCTCACCCAAGTCAGACTGAAGAGAAACGCTTTAAAAAATAATTGTATACTTTTGAAATGACATTCAGAAATCAAAAATAATTTCTTTTTGTCTTTATGCTACTTTGGAATGCACTCTCACCCACAGACCCCCACCTGGCCTGGATCAGTGGAGTCACTTAAGTGATGAGAATCAAGTGTTGCAGAAGCTGGAATAAATGTTAAATAAATTTTGGGGAAACCTTACTTAGGGCTTCCTTGATCAAGGCAAATGAAAACAAACACACACACACAAAACAAAACAGTCACCTCTGTAGCCCTTGGTAACTTCTGATTTATTGCTTTGTGAACACCTGTAGCTTTTATGGTCTATAGCACTTTCTTTGAGGTCTGTTATCTTGCTTTGTGTTATTACTCTTCTTCTTCTTCTTCTTTTTTTTTTTATGGACATGCCTCACTTTCCAATTAAACTGGGGGGAGGGGGGGAGGACACATTTTATAGTTGTGTATCTCTTTAGGTTCGTATATATTTACCCTGCTAATGTGCACCGAGGAGATATTCAACACGATGGTGAAGGCTCATAATAAGGACAGATTCCCTCTTGGAGATTCTGATATTTTCTGTCCCCGACGAAATGAATGGAGAGTGTATCACTTTCTTAGAGAAGCACTTACGACTTCAGTAAGTTGACACATTGATATCTACAAATAGGCTGAGTTGGAAAAATAGGCTCAGAAATAACTTAGGGTTTAAATATCAAGGAGTTATGCCATTCCCCTGCTTAACAATTCTAGTTAGATTAATCAATAATGCAACAGCCCAAACTAAGTTCAAGCATGTGGGGATAGTTGAGTTTTTCCTTCCTTGTAGTAAGTTCACCATATTTTAGGAAGATATTACAGGAATTAGATTCAAAACCTTTGTTGGGAGACAAGATTGTTTAAATGCAATATAGCTTTATTTGGAAGAAAACACAGAGACGTCTTTTTACTCAACGGACCAAAGAGACACACAAGCTTCAGGTAGTAGCCTACATAAATAGTATCTTGATTACCTCTCAAAACAAACCACATTGAGCGGATAATCACACACAGGAAGCTACTTCAGGTTAATTCTAGTACCTTCGACAGCATCACACCTCTACCTCTCCACCCCCTGCTCCTTGTTCCCTCTTTGAACTTTGGGTTTACTTTCATGTTAACGGGGAAGGGCAGCTTGACTCATGTCAGGGAATGGTACATTGGAAGCCAGGCACTCTGGGAAGCAGTTAGCAAGAAGATCCTAATGGAAATGGAGATGCTCCCTTCATGGGTTAACCACAGAATCAAGCATTTCTTCTCTTTTTCTTTGCTCAGGCAAAGAGAGAGATCTATCTGGCTTCAGTGTGTGTGTGTGTGTGTGTGTGTGTGTGTGTGTTTGCACGCACGTGATATCATTGGAATAGCAGCATAGACTGTTCCAGGAATTTCAAAAGACTATATGGCCATAATATGGAAAATAAAGGCAATTACTGTATCAGGATAGTTTGGGTCAGCCTTTTCTTGAAGTGTACAGATAATTTATGTATTTTTCAGATAACTGCCTTATTTTTGCCAAGGCATTCTGTCTACTGAGCACAAATAACCTTAGCAAACCTAAGGAATGCCGTGAATGGGAAAGTGATCCCTCCCAGTGTTATGGACATGACAGCACTTAAGGTTGGCTTGAGAATTTTAAGATATATTTGCATGCTGTGTGTAGCTCTAAAAACAACTACACTGTGTGTATAAACACAGCTTGTTATGAAGAATATTGGAATTTCTGTCTGCCCCAAATACCTCTGCTAGACCGCACGTCACCCTCATTGGAAATTCCTTTCATTTGCGACCAATTTGATTGCAGGTACTAATTTGGTGAGTGAACTTCTATATTGTTTAAACTGTCTTAGATTCAGTTTCCTTATTTATAAATTGAGGGGTTGGATAATTTCTACTTTCTTTTTTGTTTTTTTTAAAAGATTTTATTTATTTATTTGACAAAGATCACAAGTAGGCAGAGGCAGGCAGAGAGAGAGGGGGGAAGCAGGCTCCTCACTGAGCGGAGAGCCCGATGCGGGGCTCGATCTCAGGAATATGGGATCATGACGGAAGCTGAAGGCAGAGGCTTTAACCCACTGAGACACCCAGGTGCCCCTAAACTCCACTTTCTGTTGTCTGTTTTCCCAGGTTCCTTCCCTTTTCTCTCCCAAGGACTTAGTTTTATGTTTAGTGTTTAGTGTTTTCCTATATTCAACTTGCATGGTGATAAAGATAATTTTAATTATACTAGAATCAAAATGTCAAATTCTAATCTTAGAAAAACAGATTCTAATTGACTAAGATTGCCCTGAAGCACTTTCTTATCAAGGAATTGTTCCCTATGCAAGTCTCTGATAACCTTTTTTTAAAAAGACTCAAAGAAGTTCTGAACCTCCACTTGACCTCCCCTTTCTGTTTTCAGTTGAAGTCTTCATCAACCTCTCTGCTTCTTCCACTAGTGGGCTAAAGGCTACCGATAGTTGATACAGAGCTAACCTCAGTTTGGTCAGGTCTGACTTTTTTTTTTAAAGCCAGGCAATGTGAGTACAGTAATTTTTCCTACTTTTTCATAACATCTTGAACTTGAGAGCACATCCCCAGATTGTAAGGGAGAGATTCTTAATTTTAGGTGGGAGCAAGGCCACGCGTGACTTCTGATTCTATCACTGTAGGCCTTTTGGTCTTCATCTCAGAAAATCTCAACTGGCTCTGTCTCCCTCAGTTTGTGTCCAGCAGCAGCAGTTGTGCAGTGAGGGAAACACATACCTATATACACACATACACCTGTACACAGAGTTCATGAAGCTTCTCCTACCAGAGAAAAGTACCACCTAATGGATGCATTTGGAAGAGGAGAGCATGAAGAGGAGTCTGTCAAAAAAATATTTTTAAGTGAGCTATGATTGACATATTATATACATATATACACAGAATAGTTTCATGTGTAAAACATAATGATTCAACATTTATATGTGTTATAAGTGATCATCACACTAAGTCTAGGTAACATCCATCACCATAGTCACAATTTTTTTTTCTTGTGGTGGGAACTTTTAAGATTTACTCTCTCAGCGACTTTCAAATACGTAAAACAATATTATTAACTATAGTTGTCATGCTCTATACCCTCATAAATATTTTACTTTATTTCTTATAGATAGGGTCTTTTATTTTTTAATTTTTTATCAACTTATTTAAATAAACCAAAAAAACACCAAGTTTATCCATTTCTCCCACCCCCATTCCTCGCTTCCTACAACCCTCATTTGTTCTCTGTATCTATGAGTTTGTGTTTTATTTCTATTTTTAATTTTTGATTCTACACACAAGAGAGATCATATGGTACTTGTTTTTCTCTGATTTACTTCGGTTTTCTCTTAGCACAATGCCCTTGAGGTCTATCCATGTTTTTGTAAATGGCAAGATTTTATTCTTTACTATGATGAAAATATTCCCTTTTAATGGATGAATAATATTCACTTCTTTATTCGTTCATCTGTCAATGGATACTTAGGTCATTTCTGTATTTGCTATTGTAAATAACGTTTCAGCTAACATGGGGGTGCCTATATCATTTCAAAGGGTGTTTTCATTTTCTAAAAGATTTTATTTATTTATTTCAGAGAAAGAGAGAGTGAGCTAGAGAAGAGAGAGCACAGGCCAGGGAGGAGGTGGAGTGGTAGA
Source organism: Mustela nigripes (assembly GCF_022355385.1). Lineage (NCBI taxonomy): Eukaryota > Metazoa > Chordata > Mammalia > Carnivora > Mustelidae > Mustela > Mustela nigripes. The sequence goes on along the minus strand of NW_026739566.1, from coordinate 11,588 downwards.
GGGAGAAGCAGATTCCCTGGTGAGCAGGGAGCCTGATGCGGGGCTCAATCCCACGACCCTGGGATCATGGCTTGTGCTGAAGGCAGCTGGCTAACTGACTGAGCCCCCCAGGCTCCCTGTGTTTTCATTTTCTTTGGATAAATACCCAGAAGTGAAATTGCTGCATCCTTGCCAACACTTGTTATTTCTTGTCTTTTTGATAATAGATGTTTTGTAAGTGTGAGGTGACATCCCATTGTGGTTTTGATTTATATTTGCCTGTGATTAATGATATTGAGCATCTTTTCATGTGTCTGTTGGCCATTTGTATTTTTTTTTTTTTTTTGGAAAAATGTCTATTCAGATCGTCTGTCCATTTTTTAGATTTTTTTTTTTTTTTTTTTTTTTTTGTGATTGAGTTGTAAGTTCTTCCTATATTTTGGGTATGAGCCCCTTATTGGATATTTGATTTCCAATCATTTTCTCCCATTCAGTAGGTAGCCTTTTTCATTTTGTTGTTGACTTTCTTTGCTGTGTTGAAGCTTCTTAGTTTGATATAGTCCTACTCACTTATTTTTGCTCTTGTTGCTTTTGCTTTTGGTGTCTGATTTAAAAAGTCATTGCCAAGACCAATGTCGAGGAGCTTACTGCCTATGTCTTCTTGTAGAGTTTTATGATTTCAGGTCTTACATTCAAGTCTTTAATCCATTTTGAGTTAACTTTTGTGTATGATGTAAGATAGGGGGCCAGTTTCACTCTGTTGCATGTGGCTGTCCAGTTTTCCCAGCACCATTTATCAAAGAGACCACCATTTCCTCATTGTGTATTGGTGGCTCTTTTGTTATAAATTAATTGGGTATATATGCATGAGTTTCTTTCTGGGCTCTCTCTTCTGTTCCATTGATCTGTGTGTCTGTTTTTATGCCAGTACTGTACTGTTTTGATTACTATAGCTTTGTAATATTAGGGAGTGTGACGCCTCCAACTTCATTTTCCTCACTCAAGACTGCCTTGGCTCTTTAGGTGAGACTGTCCATTTTTAACTCTAGAAGGCTGAAGGTATGTCTCAAGTTATAGTCAGTTATATTTCCACCTGGCACACAGACATGTTTTGAGTATCCACAGTGTGTTAAGCCAGAGGACTGGGTTCTAGGTGGGAAATGTACAAAGCTAAATGGGGTAATTGTCAAATTCAATTTCTGGCAGTGGGGCTTCCCTCACTCCTAAATGCCTCATAATTCAGGAACCATTAAATGCATAAGCCAGGCAAAACTTGCCAAGTTTAATCTTGAATAACACCTGATTCCCACCTGAAACTGTAAATAGTCTCAGGTTTACCCAGAACTTGGCTTTCATACAGATACCTCAAGTTCCAAGCTCAATGAAAGGTGAGTAAGCCTTGGGAATGCTCTCAGCATTGCAAATCGGAGCTTAGAAAAGGAATGAAATGGACACGCAGACAAAGACTGTCAACTAAGAACGCTTCATATCATGCTCCAAACCGAAAGTGATTGAAAGGAAACATTCCCTCCCTCTCTCCCTCCGTCCGTCCTTCCTTCCTTTCTTATAAAGGCTATAAATATTAGTGTAATCTGTCGGAGTTTCCAGAAGAATAACCCCCTGCCCTCGACATTGTGCACTTTCTTTATTAATCAGAGTGAGACTCTGAGGTCTGAAGTAGACTTTGTGTACTTGGGAGAGAGCCCAAGAAATCACTCAAAATTTCTCTACCTTGTGAATTACTTTCACAAGTGACAATTTAGAAGCAGACAAACCCGGCCTACTCTAAGGTAAGGTACTATCCCCAATTCAGCAGTTATTTCTAACAAGACCTCAATGCTCTCTTTACAGCGATCCGTTGAGCATTCTTGCAAACTCTTGCTGTCATTCCAAAAATTTCCATCAAGTTTCTGCTGCCAGGAGCTGTTGAAGACTTTGCTGAAACTTTCTTTAAGACATTATGAGTTTTCCCGCTGATGAGTGATTTATCCTGATTTGTTAGAGGAAATCATTCTTTGAGAATGATTTAGTATTTTACAGTAATCCTTTGTCATTTTAACTTGCTTTTAAATGAAAGGATTTTGCTTTTATTGTAATTTCCCTTTTATTGTTTTAACTTAATATTTGTTCTAATCTTAACTTAGGGACAAAAGTCCAATCTCTTCCATTTATTTCAGCATTTGGGGGTGGGTGGGTATTGTTAAAAGGGAAGATTTCATGAAACATGGTCATAGATGGGGAAAATAGGCCTAATAAGGGTAAATAAGATTTGCTCCATTTCAAAGTCCTTATATAAAACTCTTCAAATATTGCTTCCTTGAAGAAACCTCCCCAATTATATGACATAAGGAGTTGGAGGAAAAGGCAAAAATAATCTTTCTATAATTACCTTTAAGAGTCTTTTTATTTTACTCATGAGTTATAGGTATATATTTTAAGAGCAATACATTATTCATTTTTTTTATCATAGTGTTTAAGCTTTTGAAAGTCAAATATGTAAGTTTTGATCTTGAATATAGAACCCAATACAATTTAGTTGGCCTTTATACCTCAAGTACTGACAAGGTCTTAAGTTTTCTTCTTACAGTATAAGAACTCCATGTTTTACATTGATCTTTGTGACTCAGACTAAGGATCAGGCATTCCCATAAACAAATAACAACCAAACAGATAGAACAAATCCATCTTGTGGACAGAAGCAATAGAATGGATAATCCTATTAACTTTTGCTCCATGGCAAGTTTATGAAAGTTTATAAGGAAATTCCATGTCCTTGTTCATTCATTCAGTTAAATTTTTTTTTTTTGCAAGTTTCTTTTGTACAGCAGTAGTCTTTCCAGATTAGGGGTGTTAGACTACGACCTGCAGGCCAAATCTGGACAGCTGCCTGCTTTTGCATAGCTCGTGAGCTAAGACTAGTTTTTACATTTTTAAATGGTTAAAAAAATCAAAAGAAGAATACTATTTTATGAAATAAAAAATTATCTGAAATTCAAATTTTGGTGTTTAGAAATAAAATTTTAATGGAGCACACACATGCATAAATTACCTGTTGTCTATGGCTGCCTTCATAATTCCAAACCAGAGCTAGGTAGTTGCCATGAATAGTGTATGGTCAGCAAACTTTAAAACATTTACAGGCCCTTTACAGAAAAAGTTTGCTAATCACTGTTCTAGATACTGGGAATTCAACAATGAGCAAAACAGGAAAAAACATCTATATTTATGAAACTACATTCTAATAGGAACATAAGAAAAATAAATGAACAAGATAATTTCAGGTCTTTGAATGTATTACAAAGAAAATAAAACAGAACAATGTGATAGAGGGTGAAGATGGTTAATTTAGGAGGTCTTTGTGGCAGTGGCGTTGAGAGGTGAATGGCAAGAAGTCAGCCATGAAGAATCTGGAAACAGAAAGTTCCAGTCAGAGAGAGCGGCAAGTGGAGGAGATGGGCAACAAGGAAGCAAACTTGTATTACAAAGGGATGGGAGATCAGACAGGGAGCTAGAATCAGGCTGAGGCCAGGTCATGAAAGGCCACTGAGGATGAGGCGAGTTTGTATGTTTTGTGGGGGGGTGGGGGTGGGGGACAAACCCGAGTTTTTATGCCCAGAAATGATATGATCTGAATTAAATTTTAGAAAGATCAATTTGAAAATTGTATGGAAAAGAAATTCTAATGGAAGTCAACATGTATGTCGCAGTTAGAGGTTGCAGCAATCGACCCAATGAGAGCTGATGGTGGCTTGCATCGGGGGGCAGCTAGAGAGGTGGGAGAAATTGGAAAGATTTAGAATTTTGATTATAGGGGAGCTGTCAAGGCTGCTGTGGGGGAAGGTGAAGGAAAGAGAAAAATCATTGTGGATTACACTTGGGTTTTTGGCTAAACTGGCCATTTTTTAATGACATTGTACTCAAAGCTATTGAAATATATAAACTTTTGTCTAAAAATTGGACTTTCTGTGCCATGAGTAACCACTTATTTTCTATTAGAAGTATACTTGCACATATCCCTTAGTGTTTTACTAATTTTTTTCCTTTCCTGTCTTTCTTGGATGTAGAAAAATTATTGACATCATCCGCAAAGCATTGTAACTAAAAGGACAGATGGAAAACTTTAAACTGAAGTCCCCATGTGGACATCTTTCTATAGTGACTGGGGAAAGTGGCCATGGAAGACCAGCCTAGCACCACTGTGACCTTGCCTTACATAGGCAATCTGTGGTTCATTTGTAGGTAATAGGGCAATGAAAATCTGATTTCCTTGTGACATTCTCATTACTGCTCTTAATTCCAACAGATACTTATAACACTGATTCAATTATTTCATCTCAGCCTGTTACACATATATAATTGATGTCTCCAGCCAAATAGCAGTAACCTGTATTTTCAGAAGCTATAGAAATGTTATGTTTGCAGAAAGAAAACACATTCCTTCCAGTTTTGTCAGCATGACTAAACATTGATGATATGTACCTGCAAAAAATTGTTGTGCAAAAATTGGGAATGTGATCTTAATCAACACTATCATTAAAAAGATGAGATGAAGGAACCAAAAGACCTTTCCTAGTATTTTTTTTTTCAGTCTCCTATAAAAAGGAAACCAGAACTTTAAATTTGTGCACAGATGATCCTTCTAGGCACACTAATGACTTAGGAAGATGACATGGCTTTAAAAATAGTTTCAGTCACTGAGATGGTTGAAAAGATGAAATGAACTGGGTGATAGGAAGGTTGCAATAATCAGCATGAGATGCAGTAGGACTTGGTGATGGACTTAGTGTGTGTGAGGAACACACACACACACACACACACACACACACACACACACACGTGACTCTTGAGTCCTGACTTGAGTAGTTGGCTGGATTATGACAGCCTTTTCTTAGGCGGCAAACCCTTTAAGGGAAGCCACTTTGTTGACGGAGGGAATGACCTTAGTTTGGGACCTGTGTGGAGTCTGGGTTGCTCATGTGTCTCCACTTAAAGACACTCAAGAAAAAATTGAATATGTGGACAGGGAGCTCACAGAAGAGATAGAGATTAAAGATTTGGGAGAATTTTGGAATCTTGGGAATAAATAAGATAGCCCAGAGAAAATGAAAAGAGTGATAAAGGCTAATATTTATTCTCCTAGGGGGTTAAGGAGAGAGGATAAGGAGAGAAACTCTTAAAGAAGACTGCAACAGAGGAAGCAGAAGGTAAGTGGTGAACCACTAGTGTGAGGAGCCATGGAAGCCACAAAATACAAGTATTTTCAAGAGTGATCAGCAGTTTCAAATGTTGAAGGAAAGGCAAGTTGTTAAAATAACTGAAAATATCCACTGAATTTATTTATACATAGACTTTAGTGATCCTGATGGAAGCAATTCTAGTAGAATTCTAGAGAAAACTAGATGACAGTGGATTAAGGAGTTAAGAGTGACCAGTGAGAGAGCAAAATGAGTCTAGTCAAGGTTTTTAAGAAGGTTGACAAAGAAAAGTAGAAGAGTAGAATATTTGATTCAAAGGACGTTGGAAAGAGGAAGGGCCTTCCTTCCTGGTCACAAGATTCGAGTTTGTTTAAATACTGCTGAAGAAGGAGTAAGAAAGAGAGAAGACTGATACGTAAGAAAGAGAGAAATTAATCAGTGTCCCAGAGAACACTGGGAATGTAATTTAAAGTACATGTTGAGGGATTGGCTTTATATAAAATGATAGATTCTGCTGTTTTTCCCGTATGAGAAAAACAAAAGGAGGTTGAAAACAAAAGTAGGTTTGATAGATTTGAAAGTTAGAGGTTAAGAAGTTCTCTTATGATGATCTCTATTTTCTCAGGGGAGTAGGAGGAAAGGTTCTTAGATAGAAATGCAAGGTGAAATGTAGCTGTCAGATCTTGAGGGAATGGAGAGAGCTTGAAGTGCTGTGAAAGATGGAAGCAGGGCTATGGAATTTTGGTCAGCTCCTTGACAGCCAGGTTAGGGGAGCCCACCTGAGAGGGGTGATCACAGATTTATGATTGTGAATTGACCAATTGTTACTTTTCACCTGTACCATGCAACACAGAAACAAACCTGGTAAGTTGCATGGAAAAAGTAAACAGTTGAGTTTACCTAGTGTTGGGGTTTTGCCAGTGGGGCAGGGGAATCCAGAGCATTGGTAATAAAGAATGTTCAACCGCAAAACCTAACCAGGATAATTATGGGAGTAAAGGTAAGAGAGGGCTGTTAAGCACAGAAAGAGTAGAGGGAGACTAGAGGTCTTAATGAGCTCCAAGCACTCATTTTAGATCCAGTATAAATTTGATGGATACTCCATTGATAGTATCGGTATATAGATGCCCATTTCCAAGTGCAAACATCAAAGACCACTGGACTCACATCTGTACATCCATTTCTCCATTACCAACACCACTACTCCAACTGAGGAGGTCAGTTTATTGAATCAGAATATGTCATCCTGTCTTTAAGCCTTTTGTCATAACAATATCCTGTGTTAATGCCTATTCCATTTCCTTTTGCCTAGTCAAGCCTTACCCATCTTTTAATGTTTAGCTCTGACTTTGACGAAACTTCCAGCTAAGAAAAAGCAAAAGGGAAAACAAAATCCTCTGACATGTACTGAGCACCTCTTTTGTTCCAGGAAAGGTACTGATCACATGCAGTTCTAATTCAGTTTGGGCATTGGAGCACTCGTCTTCTTTTTGAATGTGAATTGTCTTTTATTGTCTTTAGCATTACATGGCAGTCCTTTAAGTTTACTTGTATCAAGAAACTTTTTTTTATTTATGTTTTAATTTCATTTTTTTTTTTTGATGGCTAAATTATGTTGTACTTTCCATAGCATCTTTCAGAATGGATTGGACATAGACAGAGACATAAGCTTATAAATTAAGAATATGAAAATACAGATAACAGATTAAAGAGTGTAGAAAGAGGAAAGGAAATGTGAGTGCCAGCTGTCATTCTTTGTATAGGCTAGGGACTGGAAGAAATTGAGAAATATTGTCCTTGTGTTCCAAAATCATTAACATACCTTTGAAAAGAGAGTCATTTACTGCTGTTTCATAGACTCAGACCTGATACATTTGTTATGGAATGTCTTAGAGTGAATTCTACATGACTCCTTCACTTGAAAAATAGTCAATAATGGGTAGAGATACAGATTTCTCTTTATTAGTTGTGTTTCCATATATTTATGAGTTGATGGTTCAATAAAATACAGTTCAGTAATTTATTTTGAAAAACAATACTGTGCATTCAGGTAGTTTCACATTAAAAGTTTAGTATTGTTGAATAAACATAGTATTTAAATTAAAGTTAGCTAAAACTTTAAAAGACTTGACCCATGTAACTAACATATACTGGTGTTTATAAGTCAGATATGAAGGCCAATAGTTCAAATTTTAGCAGCAACAGAGTAAGTTTTTGGAGTTAAATCACTGGAATTGTCTCATTAAAGAGATTTTGTAGCATCTCGTTGGAGAAATGGCTATGAATTTTCCTTTAATGAATCATCAAAACTTTCTTCTCTTCCTCTTCCAAATTCTCCTCCTACTTCAATTTTAAGGAGGTTTATAATATTTTTACATTCAAAAGCTAAACTTCACTTAAAGGCTTTGCCAACATGATGTTCATTTCATAGACAAATTAATTCAAGCACAGACAAGTTATACTTGTCTGAGTTTCTGCAGAAAGTTTTTGCCGGAACCAGCAATAGAACTGGAGTTTCCTATTTGCAAATGAGGTAACTATTTTAGGACACAGTCTGCTGTATGTTTAGTGGGTAAAGACTGTCAAACTTGTTATACAAGACGGAAGGATCAGGGTTTTTTCCCCTCCCCTTTTGCAACATCACCTTTTACATAGAGATCTGCAGTTTCTTCATTAACCTCAATTAAGTTTACTAACAGAGTGTTGATTTGAGTGAAAATGAATAAAATATTTCAGTATTTTGAATGCTTAGCAATATCTTATTATGGAAAAGGGGGGCTTTCTCTTTTTCTTTTTTTTTTTTTTAAGATTTTAATTATTTATTTGATGGGCAGAGATCACAAGTAGGCAGAGAGGCAAGCAGAGAGAGAGATGGGGGGGAAGCAGTCTCCCTGCTGAGCAGAAAGCAGGATGTGAGGCTCCATCTCAGGACCCTGTGACCATGACCTGAGCTGAAGGCAGAGACTTAACCCACTGAGCCACCCAGGTGCCCCAAGGGGGGCTTTTTCTATTATAACTTTATAGTGACAGACAAAACCTAAGCCATTTTACAATTCATAGGTATATATAGTACTCTGATCCCTGGATATACCGTAGCAGTGGAGTCTAGGTTGTCATACATTTTACTGTGCTTTCTAAATGTAAAGTTATCTTCACTTGTTATAATAGAAATATATGAACATTATAGAAAAATTAGAAAACACAGACATGTAAATAGAAGAAAAATAAAATACATTACTCTGAGTTAAACTTTTTGGGTACTTAGGTGAGCATAGTTCCATACTCACCCCACGTCTCTATATAGATGTTTATGGATGCATATATCTCTCTCATCATATATGCAATCTTGTACATGCTTATAACTTAATAATTACCTTTATATGCCATTATGTACTAATAGCTATATTTTACATTTTCACGTTATTTTTAGCTGCTGTGTAATATACTATTATGTAAGTACATTCTAATTTATTTAACCAATTTCTATTATTGGACATTCGGCTGTCTTTAACATTTTGTTATTACAATCAGCAGAGTGGTATACATCCTTTTACATATATCTTTCTGCACTTTCTTAATTATTTCCCGAGGCTAAGTTTCCAGAGGAGTAACTAGGCCAAAGTTCAGGGCATTGGAAAGTCTAATAATTACTAGATAAATTGTTCTCTAGAAGGTCTGATAATTTACACTCTGACCAAATAAATATGTGAATGCTTTTCTCTCACTAACAGAAATCAAACTATTAATTTTCATGGTCTCATTCTGATTTTTACGGTAACTGTGAAATAGCAGAACAGATTAGAAAAATTGCTAATGGTCACAAATCTAGAAAGTAACAAGAGTGGGGGTCAAGTTTCTGACCAGCCACATATTTCTTTTATATCACACACTTCTTACCATCTTGCTGTTGATGGCGGCAATTCCAAGAAAGCCATCAGGAAAGAACCTGAGTGGGAATTCTAGTACACCACATCCTGACTCATGTCGGTGTGACTAGCAGTGCCCTGGCCTCCGGCCATTGGTGGGTGGCACAATTCTAGTGTTCTGAGAAAAAGGCTATGTTGTCATACTGCTTGTCCAGGCCAGCCCCGAAGCCAATAGAAAAGGGAGGAGGAAAGAAGCAGTTGAGGGTCATCAAATTATAGATCTTGTAACATGACCCTAAACCTTTTTGAGTCTTATATTATGATTAAAATAACCCAGGCCATCAATCTGATCTGAAGATTTTTAATTGGTAAGTTTATTTTTATTTATTTTTCTAATTGTAAGATGCATACAAACAGAATCCTATTTTTGTTTTCATGTATACAAACACTCAAGTATCCAAGTTCTCACAAGTAAAAGAAAGAAGAGGTGGTGAACGAGAAATTGCCTTTTGGATAGAAGGAGGTAAAAGTGGGATTTTTCTTAATATTCTACAGTTAGGTAAACATTTAATTCAAGTTTAAAGAAACAAAAAGAACAATGTGTTCAATCATGGGTTTGCAAAGTTGTAGAAACTGTTTGGCTATAGAACAATGTAGAAAACTGTTACGCAAAGGGACGAGTGATATTTATGAAGGGTTAGTAAGCCAGTGGGACTAGTAGGCACTGTGGAGGTAGTAAGGCGACCAGTTACAAGCTCTGTCTTTAGGAATATCTTGTGCAGTGACAAGAAGAGTGCTCCAGGAAGCTTTCTTGACCATGAGACTTGTCTTGTTTCAGGTGTTCTCGTCTGTGTTTCAGTGTTGCTTTGTTCTCCAGTCATGAGAGCTACATCATAAATCATCTGTCTGTTGTGCCCATTGGATGATGAGCTCCCAGAGGGCAAGAACTGTACTCTGCTGTGTACTGTCTTCACCATGAGAGGCTGTGTAGAAAAAAGAATGTGGGAACTTAATAGGTAGAACCAAATTATAATATAGGAAACATAGCATCATATTTAATCATTTTGGGGTAATAATTCTGTTTTGGTTATTATATTCACTGCCTCTCAACAAATTTGGGCCATCCTCTTCAAATTGATTAAAGAAATTTATATTACATTAATAAATTTCAGTTTTTTGTTTTTAAGATTTTATTTATTTATTTGACAGATAGAGAGATCGCAAGTAGGCAGAGGGGCAGGCAGAGAGAGAGGAGGAAGCAGGCTCCCCACTGAGCGGAGAGCCCGATGAGGCTCCATCCCAGGACTCTGGGATCATGACCTGAGCCGAAGGTAGAGACTTTAACCCATTAAACCACCCAGGCGCCCCAATAAATTTCAGTTTTTATTAATTTTTCAAACTTGGGCAAATTATTTAATCTATGACCTCCATTTTTCTCATTTGCGAAGGAAAAGTGTTAGGTTAGACCAATAATTCTCAACTGACGTTGGTGAGACCAATCCTGGTATTCAGAGATGGGAAAGGATACATCAGAATATTCATTAGGATATTTGTGGTTTGAGAAAACATTCTCAGTATCATTATATAATTTTATATTTGGAAAAGAAAGGCCCTTTATTTCTGTAGTACTAAACAGTAGAGAAAAAGTTCTGGAAAATGTTGACTGCCAAATTTCACAGAGGTTGGGGGCCAACTCTTTTTTGGGGAGTGTATTAGAATCTCTAGGGCAGGTGTGGGAGGGACCGTAATGTACATTATTTTGTGTTTTTCAATGAATCTGATAAAGGTGAGAGACACTGCGTTAATATGAAGAAGCTCTAATCCCCTAGGATTTCATCATGGCTGACATATACCCTGTTTTTCTTGGAATTTACTGAAAAGTTCAATCACTTTTTTTTTTTTTAAACATCTTATTTTGAAGGCAAAACTATAGGTCACATTGAGAAGAGCCTCAGAAAAATAAAGAAGATAAGAAAAACAGTCAGACAGAGTTACTAAAGTATCCATGTGTAGAAGTTGTTACTCCATCACTTCACGGGCTTGCCCTCATGCTTACGGGCCAGGCTGATAGTTGAATTTAATTGTAGTTTAGAAGATTCTGTGAGAGAGTTGAAACACAGCACAGCATGTCTGGGTGAATAGTTGTTGTCTTTGAGGGACTAGAGACTGCTCTCATGGTGCTTGGGGTCTCTACTTGAAGGCTGGTTTTTTTTAAGGGTTAATTCTTTGCTGTTTGGTGTCTGAATGACATCTCCATACAATAAAATGTTTCCAGGTTACAACCTGCATGATTTTCTTTTTTTTTCTTTTTTTTAAAGATTTTATTTATTTATCTGATAGATACAGATCACAAGTAGGCAGAGAGGCAGGCGGAGAGAGAGAAGGGAGGAAGCAGGCTCCCTGCTGAGCAGAGAGCCCGATGCGGGGCTCGATCCCAGGACCCTGGAATCATGACTTGAGCTGAAAGTAGAGGCTTTAACCCACTGAGCCACCCAGGTGCCCCGTGCATGATTTTCAAATACCTTTCCCATCATGAGTAATCCATAAC
>NW_026739565.1:54652-56000 GCF_022355385.1 Mustela nigripes | reverse complement strand
GCTCAGTCCATTAAGCATCTGACTCTTGACTTTGGCCTAGCTCATGGTCTCAGGGTCCTGAGATAGAGCCCTGCCTGGGCTCCATGCTCACTGAGGGGTAGGGGCTTGGGGAGGGTCTGCTAAGGATTCGCTCTCCATTCCTCTCCCTCTGCCCCTCCCTCCCATGCACACGTGCTCTCTCTTTCTCTAAAAACAAACAAACACATCTTTTTAAAAAATTATTTTCTACTTGAAATTATATATGCCAAGTTGTTTGAGTGAGTCAGTGAATATATAACATGTTGGGTTTTAAAAATATTATTAAAATTTGTTGTCCTTAGACTGGACTACTGTATTTATTTTGGACAGACAAAATCACTAGATTTCCCACACATAACTTCCTCTTAATTAATCCCCTCTTAATCCCTTTCATGTATTTTAACCTTCCCTCCACCCACATCCCTCTGCCAACCAGTTTCTTCTCTAGTTTTAGCCTATTTTTTGTCTCTCTTTTTTTTTTTTTTTTGCTTTCTTCATTTGTTTAGTTTCTTCTACGTATGAGTGAAATCATATGGTATTTGTCTTTCTCTGACTAACTTAGTTCCTTCAGCATTATACTCTCTAGCTCATCCCATGTTGTTGCAAATGATAAAATTTTATTCTTTTTATGACTGAGTAATATTCCATTATATGTATATATCACACATTCTTTATCTATGTTTATCGATGGACACTGCAGTTGCTTCCATATCTTGGCTATTATAAATAATGCTGCAATAAACACAGAGTTACATCTATCTTTTTCAAATTTGTGTTTTTGTATTTTGGGGGTAATTACCCAGTGGTACATTACTGGATCATATGGTAATTCTATTATGGTATGTCATTGCAAATACCTTCTGTCATTTAGTAGGTGGTCCTGTTGTTTTGTTGATAGTTTCTTTTGATGTGAAGAAGCTTTTTATTTTGATATAGTTCCAATAGTTTATTTATGCTTTTGTTTCCCTTGCCTCAGAAGACCTAGATAGAAAAATCTTGCCATGGTTGATGTTAGAGAAATTACTGCCGGTGCTCTCTTCTGGAATTTTTGTGGTTTCAGAGCTCACATTTAGATCATTAATCCATTTTGAGTTTATTTTTATTCATGGTGTGATAAAGTGGCCCAGTTTCATTCTTTTGCATGTAGTTGTCCAGTTTCCCAACACCATTTGTTGAAGAGAATGTCTTTTTCCCATAGCACATTCTTGCCTCTTTTGCCAAAGATTAATTGACACTATATATATATATATAAACCCACTATATATATATATATATAAACCCACTATATATATATATATATATATATATATATATATATATATATATATAT
>NW_026739565.1:0-54153 GCF_022355385.1 Mustela nigripes | reverse complement strand
ATATATATATATATATATATATATATATATATATATATATATATATACACCCACTATATATATATAGTGGGTTTATTTTTGGACATCCCAGGGATAATCCCACTTAAATCCCACTTAATTGTGGTGAATGATTTTAATGTCTTGTTGGATTCAGTTTGCTAATTAATATTTTGTTGAGGATTTTTGCATCTGTGTTCATCATAGATATTGGCCTATAATTCTTTTTTTGTAGTGTCTTTATCTGGTTTGGTATCAGGGTCATGCTGACCTCAAACAATAAGCTTTCCTTCCTCTTCTATTTTTTGGAATAGGTTGAGAACAGGTATTAACTCTTCTTTAAATGTTTGGCACAATTCACCTGTGAAGCCCTCTGATCTGGATTTTTGTTTGTTGGGAACTTTTTGATACTAATTCATTGCTTGTAATCAGTCCATTTCAAATTTTCTGTTTCTTCCTGATTAAGTTTTGGGAAGTTATACGTTCCTTGGAATTTATTCATTTCTTTCAGGTTGTTTAATTTGTTGGTATATAATTTTTCATAATATTTTATTATCGTTTCCATTTCTGTAGTGTTGGTTGTTATTTTTTTCTCTTTCTGATTTTATTTGAGCCCTTTTTTTTTTAATGAGTTTAGCTAATGTTTTATCAATTTTGTTTATCTCCTCCCAGAACCATTTCTTGGTTTCATTGATCTGTTCTGTTATGGGTTTTTTTGTTTCTGTTTCATTTGTTCTGCTATATTATTTACTATTTATTTCCTTTTATTGATTTTGAGTTTGTTTGTTCTTGTTCTAGCTCTTTTATATACAAGAGTAGGATGTTTATTTGAGATTTTTCTGCTTTTTGATGTACGCCTGTATTGCTATAAACTTCCCCCCTAGAACAGCTTTTGGTGCATTTGAAGGATTTGGGACCGTTTTGTTATCATTTACATTTGTGTCCATTTTTTAAACTTCCTCTTTGATTTCTTGATTGACCCATTCATTATTTAGTAGCATGTTATTAAATGTCCATGTATTTGTGTTCTTTCCAGATTTTTTTCTTGTGGTTGATTTTTAGTTTCATAGCATATGGTCAGAAAAACATATATCATATGACTTCGATCTTCTTTAATTTTTTAAGACTTGTTTTGTGGCCCAAGATGTGATCTATTTTGGAGAATGTTCCATGCACACTTGAAAGAAAGTGTATTCTACTCTTCAAACGGAATGTTGTGAATATATCTCTTGTATCTATCTGGTCCAATGTGTCATTCAAAGCCACTGTTTCCCTGTTGATTTCCTATCTGATCTATCCATTGATACAAGTGGAGTATTAAAATCTCCTACTATTAGTGTATTAGTATCAATTACTTCCTTCATTTTTGTTTATAGCTGCTTTATGTATTTGGGTGTTCCCATATTGTTTCCATAAATATTTACAATTGTTACATGTTCTTGTTGGATTGTTCCCTTTTTGACTATGTAGTATCTATCCTTTGTCTCTTGTACAGTCTTTTTTTTTAAGTCTATTTTGTCCAATATAAGTAATGCTACCCCAGCTTTTTTTTTTTAACCTCCATTTGCATGATGACTCTTTTCTATCCCTTCACTTTCAAACTGCATGTGTCTTTAGGAATGAAATGAGTCTCTGGTACGCAACATATAGATGGGTCTTACTTGTTTATCCATTCAGTCACCCTACCTTTGATTGGAGCATTTAGTCCATTTACATTAAAATTAATTATTGATAGGTATATACTTATTGTCATTTTAAAAATTATTTTATGGTTGTTTTTATAGTTCTTTTTTTTTTCTCTTACCCTCTTCTCTCATGGTTAGATGGCTTTCTTTGGTGATATACCTGGATTCCTTTCTCTTTATATTGTGCTAATCTATTACTGGTTTTTGATTTGTGGTTATAATTAGGTTATATATGACATTTTATGCATAGTCTGTGGTCTCTTAAGTTTGAACCCTAGATCTAAAAGCACTAAATTTTTACTTCCCTCCTCTCAATATCTTAAGTATATGATATTATACTTTACATCCTTTTATCTTATGAATCCCTAGGCTGATTATTATAGATATATCTATTTTTGCTGCTTTTGTGCTTTCTGCTTTTCTTACTCCTGCTTATGATCTTTCCTCTCCACTTAAAGAATTCCCTTTAATATTTCTTCTGAGGTTGGTTTAGAGGTGATGAATTTCTTTAATTTTTACTTGTCTAAGGGACTCTTTATCCCTCCTTCTATTCTGAATGATAGCCTTGCTGAATAGAGCATTCTTGGTTGCAGGGGTTTTTTTCTTTCAGCACTTTGAAAATATCATGCCACTCCCTTCTTGCCTGCAAAATCAATTGAAAGTCTTAAGGAGTTTCCTTGTTTGTAAATGCTTTCTTTTCTCTTGCTGCTTTTAAAATTCTCTATCACTGTTTCTTGTTACTCTAATTATTATTATCTTGTTACTCTTGCTGTGGATCTCCTTAGGTTGGTTTTATTGGGAGCTCTCAGTGCCTCCTGGATCTAGAGGTCTTTTTCCTTCCTCCAATTAGGAAAGTTTTCAGCTATTATTTCTTCAAATAAATTTTCTGCCCCCTTTTCTCTCTCTTCCCTTTCTGGAATCCTTGTGATGCAAATATTATTATGCTTGATTGTGTTACTGAGTTCCCTTAATCTATTCTAATTTTTCAATTTTTTCTTTTCTCTCCTGTTAAGTTTGATTGCTTTCCATCATTCTGTCTTGTAGGTCACTGATCCATTCTTCTGTTTCCTCTATTATACTATTTTGTGCTCACTTTGCCAGCACACATACCTCTAATCTACTATTAATTTTCTCTAGTGTATTTTTACTCTCAGTAATTTCTCCAGTCCACTGAGTATCTTTATGATCATTACTTTAAATTCCCTAACATTCCCTAACAGGCATTTTGCTTATCTCCATTTCATTTGGCTCTCTTTCTGTGACTTTGTCCTGTTCTTTCCTTTGGGGCCCATTCCTCTGATTCTCATCTTATCTAACTCTGTTTCTGTTTCTATGTGTTAGAAATATCAACTACATCTTCTGCTCTTGAAAGTAGTGGCCTTCTGAAGAAGAGATCCTTTAGTTCACCAGAACCCGACACTTCAGGGGTCTCTCCCATACATGTTGCATGTCCTTACTATTATGGCTGAACTGCATTTCCCTTTAGTCCAGTAATTCATCAGTAATGGCTCTCTTTGCCTCCTGTGGGCAAGGTTTTATTTCTGTGTTGTTAATGGATCAGTATGGGGTTGCCTTGGGCTTAAGTTGGGTCAAACCCGCATCTGCCAGAGTTGCAGTCACACCGAACTGTAAGGCACTCTCCCTGAGTTGTCTCCTGAGAAGCTTTCATTGATGGTCAGTGCACAGCACTTTTCTCAGAAATGCAAAGAACATAACTCATACTGTCCAGTTATGCCTCAAAATGGAAGAAGTTAGAGGAATGATGGTGCCTGCTGTGATAAACTTACAACAACTTTCAGTTGCTATGCTTTTTTTTTATATTATTCCCCAGGCTTATTCATCTGCTTCAACTATGTCCCTGGAACATTTCTATTAAATGCTTAAATATAATATAACATGACAAAACTTGGGAATTTTGAAATATTTTTTATTTTGGAATCATTTTAAATTAATAGAAAAGTGACATAAACAGTAGCAAGAGTTCCTATATATGCCTCACTTCGTTTCTCCATTAATATTCTACCTTACCATGATGCATTTGTCAGAGCAAAGAATATTGCATTAGGACATTACTACTAACTAAACTCTATCCCTTATTGGATTTCTCCAGTTTTTCCATTAAAGTCCTTTTTCTGGTCTAGGAGTCAATGCAGAATACCATATTGCATTTGGTTGTCATATCTCCCCAGTCTCTTCTGGTCTATGACAGTTTCCTAATTTTTTTTTTATTTTTCATGACCTCGAGAGTATTAAGGAGTACTGGTCAAGTATATTGTAGAATGTTCCCAATCTGGATTTGTCTGATATTATATCTGATATTATGTCTGATATTATATATCACAGACTGTAGATCTCTGTTTTGGAGCAAAATCTGTTCTTCTCATCACAACATATCTGGGAGCACATGGTAACTGCATTACATCTCTGTTGATGAAGTTCTAAGAAACCATTGCCCACAATTTCTATGGTTGTTTATATTCTGTCTATCCTAATGTTTCCTTTGTAGTTACAACCCCAGTGTTCCAAAAGAGAGAGTGATGAAGCTGACAAAGATGGTGCTGGTGTTGGTGGCAGTCTTTATCCTGAGTGCTGCCCCCTACCATGTGATACAACTGGTGAATTTACAGATGGAGCAGCCCACACTGGCCTTCCATGTAGGCTATTATCTCTCCATCTGTTTCAGCTATGCCAGCAGCAGCATTAATCCTTTCCTCTACATCATGCTGAGTGGAAATTTCCGGAAACGCCTGCCTCAAGTGCAAAGAAGAGTGACTGAGAGGGAAATCAACAATATAGAAAATACCTTGAAATCAAGCTTTTAGGAAAGTATATGGATCACCAAAAGTCTAGATAGACTTGCCTATGTTATTGGTATTATTAGAAAGGGCAGGTGAAGCAGCGTGCTTGTGTCCATCCTTCCTGTGCCCTTGTGACTCTTGGGACCATGGAATGGACAAGTAACCATTCAAATGCAATGATTTTAATATGCTAACTTTACTAAAATGTAAATATTTGTCTGCATTGAAAGTGAGGAATGGGATAGTCTAAGATACCCGAACTCCATGGTTGTGGATGTTATTTCAGTGTATTATAAACTAGTCACTGATAAAAAGTCATCCCATGACTATTAACTGAAAACTCACAAAGAAATCTGACCTTGCCATCCATACTTTGCTCACTGCAACAGTGCTCTTGAGGTTCCTAGGAGGGGAACATTGTACAATGAGGTCTGAAATTTGGCCACTTTTTATCTACAAAATTTCATATGGTCCCATCTAATGTCTTTGATAATCAATTCCACTTGTTAGCGTAACAGTCACCATGTATTGAAAATATGCAATATGTAAGATCACATGTAACAAACCCATAAGGTATGTATTACCTCAATTTACTTAGCCTCAGAAAGGTTAAGTGATAGATTGATGCAACGCAGTACAAAGAGATGGGCTAAAATTCGGGTCTTCCTGTTTCTGTCCTTTGAAAGCACCATCTTGGCAACTTATAACTATCATTCTGGAAAGTCAATAATTTGGGGGGTTTTGCTTTCTTATGTAGCCCCATAAGGAAATAACTAATGTCTGTAAGAAGTTAGTCAATGGTTTAAGCATATTTTGCATTTAGCTTTGTTCTCATGCTTATGAATTACAGAAACCAGCATCTGCATATTAATGATAGTACTCTTCAGGATGTTAAGCAGGTACTTGATACATTCTCTTTAGATACAATATATGTTTGTTCAAGGGTACAAAAGTAATACCCCTAAATTTGTAGATATTCACTACATCTATCTCTTCCTCTTTGGGCTTATATAAAACATGCGCTTTGTATAGAAAGAAAAAAAAAAAAAAGACTTTTATAGCCTGTATTCTCAACAAAGGTTAAACACTGTTATTTTGTTTGTGGATGAAATCTATAAACCCACCTCCTTCATCTAAATCATAAAATCACTTGCTCCGTGGATGTCTTAAACTGATTTTTAATCTACCCTTTATAGAAAAGAGTCACAGAGACCACCTTTTTTTAACAACGTAATGTCAAGTTTTACATCTCAATTATCAAGACACATGACTTTTGACGCAAAGTACTTGGTTCTAGATCTCCTAAAGACCATTTTGAAACAAGGTAATATGTAAACACATATCTGGGTTAAAGGTCATGTAAACAACATGAGACTGATGTAGGTCAGTTCTCTAACTGAACTCTACAGAGCTACACCCAGAGCCTAGGTGCTCCTTTACAAGGTCAGAAGAAGCTGGGTCACAGCTACAATAAAGCCCTTCCTTCTCACTTCCCTAAGGTGCATAGTCGGGGTTCAGTGAGTAACCCTGATATCTGAAGACCCACCACCACGGGTCATACACAGATATTGTCATCTGGTAATTGAAAAATAGCTGAAGACTTTACCTCCATTGTCTTTTTTAATACAGACAATATTATGAATTTAAAGATTTAAATGACTTTAAACCAACAGACATTTTTCTAATAGCATTTCCAACAGGCCTCAAAAATTCCAGTATATAAATTGGTTAGTGATTTAATTTATATGTATTAAGACTTGTAAAGAACTTTAACATTTAATTAAAGTAAAAAATAAAAAGGGTGACTATTAAACTCATTTCTGTGCCTCTATACAGTTTTTCTATACATAAATGTATACACACACACACATGGACAGATGCAAATTTGCTGAGGTGGTTTCATAGAGATCCTCTGTTTCGTATTTTCGCCCATGATATGTGTACATGTTTACTTTCAAGACAAGTTAATGATCAGTTTCCCATATCTAATTAATACTTGGGAATTGGTCATTACTTACAATCAGAACTATATGCTTATTCAATTTAAGGTACCTCATTTAAATTTTGACCAATTAATATGAATTAATGAATAATGCTTGTATAATTATTTACTTCTGGCTTGTAGCTTGTATTTGTAAGGCTTTCTTATATAAAGGATTTCATATTTCCTTAATAGAGCTTCTCCTGAGCGAAGCATAAAGAGTTCAGAATTAGTAAAATGTGTCCTAAATATGGCTAATAGTCGAACAGCACTATCACATTGGATTCTCAGAAATTGAGGCACTTGTATTATACCTGAAGTCTTAGAAATTACTGCTTTTCATGGGTTACGGTATCACAGAAGTCATGGAATCTTGGACTTGAAAGATAGTTTAGAGATTATCAGATGCTACAGATGAGAAAAATAACACCCAGAAAGATCATTATTTTTACACATTCAGAGACTCTTCTCTAGTAACAAACTATAGAAATGATCCCTGAAAGTATAGTTTTAAGATAGAGTTATTTTTAACACAGTCTAGTGTGTGTCGAGAGAGCCACTCTTAATGGGCAGATAAAAATTAGTCCGGAGTTCTTTCCAGCAAACTTTCCTTCCTTTGGGGACAGTGAGAAACAATTAATAAGAAAATTAAAGATGATACTTAATGACTATAACAAATTCCTGAGAGTTCAGTGAGTAAATCAAGATTGTGTAAGTATGTATTAAAAGCTACAGAATTGGGAAAAAAAAAAAAAAACCTGATTCATCATAATTTGCTTGGGCTTCTATTCAAGATGGCAGAGATGAATTTTCCATTGATTTCCCAGAGTCTATACAATGAGCCCAAAGCAAAATATAGAAAGTAACAATATTTTCTTTTACCATCCCCAGTTTTTTCATTGACACTTTTCAATACCAAAAATTTAGTTCGTTCTACACGTAGCCTCCTCCTTGCTTATTGCTTAGGAATAGCCCAGAGCTATGACTCCTTTATGACTTCACCCCAGGAAGGATAGTATTAAATTATTTCATTTGCTCTTTCAGCAGTTAGCTCAAATACAGCAATGTCCATCCAAAAAACTATGCTAAATTCGTATCTTGATTTTTGGTGTTTGTATATTCATTATTTTAACAGATATCTACATAAGAATTTACCGCTAGGATACTATGCTGGACTCCACGGGGGAGGGGGGGGGCGGAATTAATGCCTAAAACATTACCCAATCTCAAGAACTGAAAATCCAGTGTCTCCTGTTTCCTATAGATCAATTCTACCTACTTGGGTGATGAAAAAAACGATCTCCAATGAGTTCTCAATTCTAAAATACAATTCATGTTTAAAATGCACCATTAATTTAATAACCGCCTTTGGGAAATAAATACACAACATTAAATATTCACATTAATAGTAAGAATCATAGAAAAGAATCTAGATTAATTAAACACCTCACAAAATGTTTTACTTTTTTCAGGCACAGGATTGAGAAAAAAATGTAAATAATTGTGAAATAAATTTTATTTCTATAACAACAAAGTCACAAATACTTGCTACTTTAACAACTGAAAAACTTAACATGGCATCCTTAAAATCAAACTTTGAGTTTCTTGAGAATAAAATTTATCTTGGGCTCCATTACTCCTTTCTGGGAATATAATTCTGGTAGATCTGCTCCTAGAGACTGCTTCAAAGGTATATCAGAAGCCTATTCAAAAGTGTAGAGTCACATCCAAATCAAAAGCAAAAAAAAAAAATTTCTAAAATGCATGATTTTTACTGAGAATACAATTGTTTTTCTAACACATATAATAAAATATGTTCTTCTTAATTTAACACCATATACTTGTTATTTCTGTGGGGAAAAAACATCCAAGGCAAGTATCTCTTTTATGAAAAGATTTAAGTAATAGTAGACACTTTTTAATAACAGCTCCCTAGGGATGCTTGGGTGGCTCAGTTGGTTAAGCTTCTGACTTCAGCTCAGTCATGATCCCCAGATCCTGGGACTGAGCCCTGCACTGGGCTCCCTGCTCAGCAGGAGGCCTGCTTTCTCCTTCTGCCTGCAGCTTCCCCTACTTGCGCTCTCTCTCACTCTCTCTCTGTGATAAATAGATGAATAAAATCTTAAAAAAAAGAAACTCTCTGAAATATCATATGTAGATTTATTCCTGTTAAGTAACAAAAATTCAACTGAGTAAATTTTAAAAATCTAATTGACATCATTAAAGGAGTCATAAATCTGGTAGTATCCCATCTAGCAAACAGAAGGGCTCTCAGAGGAGTTGTACAAAATGGAAGGTCCTTACAGAGGAGATGGGGCAAGAAAGCTCCTAACAAAAGAAAAGGATTCTCCCAGGCAAGGCCACTTTCCCGTAGGGGTCAAGGCAAGAGGTCTGCCCCCAAAGATGATCTCATTTCCCTTTGGAGGATGGAGAGGGCCCATGCAGCAGACCTGTTGGCAGTGATCAAAAAATTCCTGACTGACTAAACTTATTTCCAGAAATAAGACATTAGCAATGAGGTCCTGTCCTCAGTTTTCAATATTGTGCAAAGCTCTGGAATTCCTAGTGTACAGTAGAGCTGGTTTCAGCTCCAGCATCCTCAATCACTGGATGTAAAAGACCTTGGTAAAACTATTAACCAAACTACTTAATTGTCGGAATCGGGAAAATTGGAGCCCAAAGAAGGGTAGACAAAGTCAAACAGCTTTTTCTTGTTAAAACAAGGGCACAATTCTGAAGCTCCCACCTCGGGCCTTTCCATGTTTCTCTCCGGGAGGTCTCGGACAGTAGGAGGCTATAAATTTCCTGCAAAGAAATTTGGCTCACAAATGTAGTAAAATGCTAATGAATGCAGTGAGAGGCCCTGAAGTTTTTTGAGGAGAGCAGTATCACTATCAGATATTTGCTGGTGGAAATTACTGTCACTCGAGTAGAGGATGGGATGAATGCGGAGAGCCTAAAACTAGAAAAGCAGGCAGGAAATTATCACAATGGTCCAATGGGAGAAAAAGTTGCTGTCAACTGGACAATGACAATAGAAGTGTATGCTTAACTAACATGTGTTGAGTACAAAAAATGTGCCAGATATTGAGCATAATCTTATCTAATCCTCATGTCAACCCTCAAAGCTACATACTGTTATTGTCATTACTGTCCCCATTTTATAGATGAGGAACTCAGAGCTTGAGGTAGCCAGCCTCAGATTACATAGCTGGCAAGGGGCACTCAGAATCCAAACCCAGATCTGATGCTCTCATCCATTCACTATGCCACTGCTTCTCAAAATGTATAACACAGGCCTATCGCTTGGGGATTCTGTTAAAATACAGATTCCTTTTCTTTCCCAAGTTTTAACAAAGGATTTTTTCCAGATATATTAAAGTGTAATTGAAAAATAGGGATACTATTTTTTAAGGTATACAACTTGAAGTTTTGATATATGTATCAATTGTGAAATGATTACCACAATCAAGTTAATTAACATACCATACCCATCACCTTGTTTGTTTATTTGGTTATGAGAACACTTAAGATCTACCCACTTAGCAAACTTCAAGGATACAATACAATATTGTTAACTATAACCAGCATACTCGACATTAGATCTCCAGAATTTATTCATGTTGTAGAGCTGACACTTCGTACTCTGACCAACATCTCCCCCATTCATCCCACCTCCTAGCCCTTAGCAACCACAATGTCACTCCTTGCTTCTATAAATATGACTATTTTAGATTCCACCCAAGTGATATCATGCAGTATTTATCCTTCTGTGTCTTGCTTATTTCAGTTGCCATAATGTCCTCCACGTTCATCCATGTAGTCATAAGTGGCAGGATTTCCTTCTTTAAAAAGCTGAATAATATTCTTGTGTGTATGTGTGCAAAGCCTGTGTCTGTGTGTCATCTGTGTGTATTACATTTTCTTTATCCACACATCTGCTGATGGACATTTAGGTTGTTTCCATATCTTGACTATTGGGAATAATGCTGCAAAAACATGGAAGTGCACATACCTCTTCCAGATTTCATTTATTTTGGATATATACTCAGAAGTGTGATTGCTAAGATGTATGGCTGCTCTATTTTTAATTTTTTGAAGAATCACCATACCATTTTTCATAATGGCTATACCAATTTACATCTCACTAATGGTGTACAAAGGTTCCCCTTTTCTCCACATCCTTGACAACATTCATCTTTTGTCTTTGTGATAATAGCTATTCTAACAGATGTGAGGCAATAACTCCTTGTGGTTTCAATGTGCATTTCCCTGATGACCAGTGAAGTTGAGCAACTTTTCCTCTGCCTATTGGCCATTTGTATATCTTCTTTGGAGAGATACCTATTTAGGTCCTTCACCCACTTTGTAATCAAGTTATTTTTTTTCCTATTAAGCTGAGTTCCTTATATTTTTTTGGATATTAACCTCTTATAAGATTTATGGTTTGAAAATATTTCTCCCATTCTGTAAGTTGTTTCTTCATTCTGTTTGTTTCCTTCAGTAGCAGGAGCATTTTTCTTTGATACAATACCATTTGTCTATTTTTGCTTTGGTTTCCTGTGCACTTAGTGTCATCTCCATGAAATCAATGCCAAGACCAATGTCAAAAGATTTTTCCCTATCTTTTCCTCTTGTAGTTTTGTATCTCAGGTCTTACATTTAAGTCTTTAATCTACTTTGCGTTGATTTTGTATCAATTATCTCTTATTTCTACATTGTATGAGAGGAGTCCAATTTCCTTCTCCATGTGGATATCCAGTTTTTCCAACAGTATATATATTAAAGAGATTATTCATTCTCCACTGTGTTTATGGCACACTTGTCAAAGATCAGTTGGCCATAAATGCATGTATTCGTATTTATTTCTGGGCTTTCTATCCTGTTTCATTGGTCTACATGTCTATCTTTATGCAAGTACCATACTATTTTAATTACTGTGGTTTTTAAAATATAGTTTGAAATCAGGAAGTATGATGCCCTCCAGCTTTGTTCCTCTTGCTCAACATTGCCATGGCTATTTGGAGTCTTTTGTATTTCCATATGAATTCTAGAATTGTTTTTTTCTATTTCTAAAAAGAATGCCATTGGGATTTTGACGGCAATTTCACTGAATGGACATTTTGACAATATTATTTATAATCCATGTACAAAGGATATATTTCTATTTGTCTGTGTTTTCTTTAATATCCCTCATCAATATTTTATATTTTCAGTGGATAAGCTCTTCAGCCCTTTGGTTAAGTTTATTCCTATTTTATTCTTTTAGTTGTTATTGTGAATGAGATCATTTTCTTAATTTTCTTTTCAGATAGTTAGTCATTCCTGTATAGAAATGCCACTGATTTTTGTATATTGATTTTGTATCCTGCAACTTTATTAAATTTATTTATTAGTTCTAACAGTTTTTTGCTGAGTCTTCAGGATTTTCCACATATATGGTCATGTCATCTGCAAATAGTGATAATTTGACTTCTTTCCAATTTGGTGTTTTTTATTTCTTTTTCTTGCCTAATTGCTCTGGCTAGGACTTTAAGAATTGTGTTGAACAAAAGCAGCAAGAGTGGGTATCCTTGGTTCTTGATAAATCTTAAAGGAAAAGGTTTAAATTATTCACCATTAAGTATGATGCTAGCTGCCAACCTTTCATACATGGACCTGATTGTGTTGTGGTAAGACCCTTTCAATCCTATCTTGTTGAAAATTTTTATCTTAAATGGATGTTGAATATCGTCAAATTTTTTTGCATTAAGACATTCAATGTGGTTTTTATCTTTCAGTCTGTTTATGTAATATATCACATCAATCAGTTTACATATGTTGAACCATCCTAGCATCCCAGGGATAAATTCCACGGAATTGTAGTATATGACCTTTTTAATGTACTGTGGAATTCAGTTTATTAGCATTTTATTGAAGACTTTAGCATCTAAATTTATTAGA
Organism: Mustela nigripes; assembly: GCF_022355385.1. NCBI lineage: Eukaryota > Metazoa > Chordata > Mammalia > Carnivora > Mustelidae > Mustela > Mustela nigripes. Next base: position 41,749 of record NW_026739565.1, on the reverse strand, counting down.
AATATTGGCCCATATTTTTCTTTTTTTTAAGATTTTATTTATTTATTTATTTGACAGAGTATAAGCAGGGGAAGTGCCAGGCACAGGGAGAAGCAGGCTCCCCATTGAGCATGGAGCTTAATGTGGCACTCCATCTCACCACCCTGGGATGTTGGCCTAAGCTGAAGGCAGATGGCTAACAACTGAGCCACCTAGGTGTCCCGGCCTTTAGCTTTTCTGTTGTATCTTTGGTATCTGGGGATAGTAGCTTCATAAGATAGTTTGGAAGTGTTCTTTCCACTTATAAATTCGGAGGAGTTTAAGAAAGATTGATATTAATTCTTCTTTGACTGGTGCAATTCACCAGTAAGGCCACTTGGTTCTGGGCTTTTCTTTGTTTTATTGTTGTTATTGTTGCTTAACTGACTCAGTCTCTTTCCTCATTATTGGCCTATTCAGGCTTTCTATTTCTTCTTGATTCAATCGTGAAAGGTTGTATGTTTCTAAGAATTTACCTCTTTCTTTTAGATTATATAATTTTTTCACATAGGATTGTTCATCTTCATTGTTCTTATGGTTCTTTGTATTTTTGTGGTATCAGTTGTAATGTCTCCTCTTTCATTTCTAATTTTATTTGTCTTCTCTCTTTTTAAATGCAGATTCTGATTTAGCAGTTCTAGGTGCAATCTGAGATTCTGCATATCTAACAAGTTCCCAGTTGATGCCAATATTGCTGGTCCCTAGACCAAACTTTGAGCTGCAACAAGTTATGCCTAATGGAAGTGTGAAGGAGGAGACAGACAGGAGAAACCTTCCAAAAAAATAAAGCTGGTTATGCAGACTGAAGAAGACTAGAGAAAGAAAAATTTTTTGAGATGTCTAGCCTATGAGAAATTACCAGTTGAAATAATAACCCAAAAGGAAGACCAGTTGCAATTTGTATTAACTAAATAATTGCTGCCTGTTCTTAAACCAATTTTATTAATTTTATTATTTTTTAAAGATTTATTTATTTATCTGAGAGAGAATGAAAGGGTAGTGTCAATTACAACCACACAACAAGTGAGGCTGTGTCAATTCCAAATGAGAGCACATGAGCAGGGTAGGGGCAGATAGAAAGAATCTCTAGCAGATTCCCCACTGAGCATGGAGCTGGACATGGGGCTCGGTCTTACAACCCTGAGATCATGACCTGAACCAAAATCAAGAGTTAGATGTTAAACTGACAGAGCAACCCAGGTGCCCATTAATCAATTTTTTAAAGGGTTAAATGACATACATAACAATAATAATAAAGATAAAAATAAATAAAAAGAACTGAACCTACTCTCTAACATTATCAAAATCAGGCTACCAGTAGTAGTTAACAATGCCGACACATTATTTATAATTATTTATTCAACTCTATTGTTTATTAGCAACCCAGCCAAAACAATAATCTATGCTTACTTAAATCAGGATTGATGGTGACATAGAGAGGCATAATCCAGATAGCAGGGATTAGTTTCTTCATAAAAAAAAGTACAGAGAAAGGGAAGGAGGGGAAACTATAGGCTAAAGTTAGTCAACCTATGTTTCCATATCTAAATTTGTATAACACTTTGAGCAAGTTCTTTAACTGTTCTAACCCTGTTCCCTGTCTATAAATTGAGGATGATGATATCACCCAATTCATACTTCTTTTGTGAGTTGTAAATACTTAAATCACTTTGAACACTGCTTATTGTAAATACTTGGTATTTTAGTATCATCATCACCCTCATCATCTTCATTATCATCACTTTAAAATACTCAACAAATTGAAAAATGTATGAACAACATTTTATAATCCCTCTGACTGAGAAGTAGAATTTTTTTCCCCCATCCCTTGAAGCTATGCTGACCTCGTGACTTCCTTCGACCAATCAATTATGGCGGAAGTGAGGTTGTGTCAATTCCAAAGTATAGGCCTCAAGAGAGCTTGTAGCTTCTATCTGTGCCCTCTTAGAATCCTGCACTCAGACACCATGTAAAAAGTCAATGTAGCCTACCAGAAGATGAGAGGCCATGAGGAGGAGAACTGAAGCACCCAACACCAACTCCCAGATGTGAGTAAAACCATCTTGGACCTGAGAGTTCAGCTGACTGTCCAGCATTCACAGTCATATGAGTGACCCAAATGAAAGCCACAGAGGAACCACCCAACCAATCCACAGGATCGTGAAAAATAATAAATAATTGTTGTTTTAGTCATAGCTTTTGGGGCAACAGCAATAAGTAACTGAAATAGCACCCATAAAAGTAAAATTAATAAAATGGCCCTTGGTGATTTAAAAAATTGTGATCTTCTGAAGTATTACAGTTATTATAAACGTTAATTCCTTTCTTTCTTCATTCTATAAAGATTTGCTGAGCACCTAGCAGTCTCCAGATAATATACTAACATATATATATATATATATATATATATATATATATATATAACCATAATATATAAAGTGATAAACAAAACATTTTCCTGCCCTTACAGAGTTTACAGTCCAGTTAGCATTACAAATGGAACATGGAAATACATATATAATTATAAATTGTGGAAAGTACCTAGATAAGAGACTCGCAGAGACATACCTTAGTTGTACTGGACAGGTTTTTTCAGTGTTTAGACATAGCGATGCTGTGAAATAAATGCTCTCCCATTGATTTTATTTTAAAAGAAATGGCTATTACATCAAACTCAAAACGTTTAAAGTATGAGGAAACTGTTGTTCCGTCTCTTTTCTATTTAAAATAGTAGATATAAATAAACTACCTCCAGAGATGGAGAAAGCAGATGGATTTGAAAATTCAAGCTCACACTGAATATAATTAACTTGGAAAGGGAGAGAAGCTAATGACGCCTGAGATTATAGGTGCCCAGGAGACAGGCAAAGGGCTAACTTATTTTTAACACTACACTAGTCTCAGCAGTGAGGAAAATTCAAACTTGATTAAAGTCTCTGAGGAGGTGAAAAAGCAAATGAAGAGAGAAAAAAAAATGTGGCTATTGGAGAGTAATTAACATTTTGACCCAGTTGCCAGACTGAGTAGGTGTTCAGTGCTTATTAACAAAGCTGGGTTTCTTGGGTCATTGCAAATGAGAAGGTCTTGTGAAAGCACTCTGGGCATTGTTTACTATTTGATTCTGAAGAAGGTATACCTGGAAAGAAAAATGGGCTTAGGCAAAGCACTTCCTCAGCGGGAATGGAGAATTGTTTTCTGTTCCGAGGAGGCCTTATTTGCATTTCCAAATAGAACCCTCCGGGATATTAGATCAGGCAAAGGAGAAGATGACTCTTGGCCTTGAAGCTTGATAATGCTCAGGTCCCAGGTCCCTGTGATTGAGACTTAAATAAAGCCTGGTCTACAGAGCCCTTCACAATCGAACCCCAAGGGCCATTCCCCTTTGCTCACCCTACAATTTGGTCAGTCCTATACAAGGAATACGCATTCACAAACCCGAGTTTTTTTATGTGCCATTCCTGCTACCTAGAATACTCTTTTCTTCTCCACCTAAGAAGCTCCTGCCCTTCACCCCAGTATAATTGTTATTTCTTTACACTCTCACCCCCAAAGCAAGACAAATTAGTCATTTCCTTGTTGGTACATACTACTCTGTGGCATCCTCTGTTATAACAGCATTATGTACTTACCCAGTACATTTGTAAGCTCCTCAAACCAAAACATATCTCATCCATCTAGGTATTGGTTATACTTAAGTATCTATCACATAACAAATGTCTGGGAAACAATCAATTGATGGAATAAATAAATAAATAAATAAATAAATAAGAAAAGGAGACAAAGAATACTTGAAGAGATGCTGGGGTGTCTGTGTGGTGTGTGTGTTTCTGTATCCATAGTCATATGTGGGCATGGAAAGATACATATCTAAATGTTAACATATAGGAAGATTTCTCATATAAACTATGAAAAGACTTGTGATTGAAATATGTTACTAATCTCTTTAAACTTCTTTTCATTTTTTATTTTGAATGTAGCAATAAAACACTGGTATACCACTTGTGTATTAAAATGCTTGCAGACATTTTGCCTTAGTTAGGTTTTAGCTAGGATTTTCTAAAAGGCATCTGATTTGCACTTCTTAAGATTTATTGTGAAAAAATGTAAGTAAATGAGATAAAAGGATTTAATGTGGTTTCAAATGCCTTACTGTGAAGCTATGAGAACAATATTTGATAAATGTTGCAAGTGCTTAACTTAAAGCTTAGACCTCTGTAAACCAATTTCTAAACTTCAAAACCGCCTAGTACATTTAAGAACATTTGAAAGTTCAAAGTATAACCTTTTCAAAATTACATAGTAACATCAGATATCAAGCAGAAAATACTCAATTCTGTCTTCTTTTCCAATGAATCAAAATCCCATAAGTGTTATCAAGCAAATAACTACATGTTCTAAAGATGGCTGGTTCTACCAAGTGTCTTCTCTACATGAATATTCTTTCTTGCCTCCATAGAATTATTGTAACTTGACAGGCATTTGAATATATTCTTGCTGTCAAGATCTGCTTTTAAATAATGCTTTTTTTCTTCTCTGAATTTAGAAAAAATATGAAACTGCTCAATATAGAGAATTTGAGAAGCAAATAAGTAATTTTCTTTAAAAGAAAATAAAAATCATCCTAAATTCAGCAGCCCAAGATAATTATTGCTAATATTTTATTATAATAAATATTTCATTAGAAAAATAATATAGAGGGGCACCTGGGGGCTCAATTGGTTAAGCATCCAACTCTTGATTTCTGCTCAGGTCATGATCTCAGTGCTGTGAGATTGAGCCCTGTGCAAGGCTCTGCACTTAACCCAGCCTCTGCTTGAGATTTTCTCTCCCACCCCCACCCACCATGAAGTTTTAGAATTATAAGTGAGGTTCAGTGGGATGAGGTCTGGAGCCGTTGACCAAGAAAGAATTCTTGAGACATCTTGGGGCAAAATGGTGGTTTATTAAAGCACAGGGACAGGACCCGTGGGCAGAAAGAGCTGCTGCCCCTGGGTTGTGAGGGGTGGTGGGTTCTGTAGATGGGGTTGGGGTGGTAAGGAAAAGGGAGGTTTCAATAGAACTTTCATATGCTAAAGAGGACCTACAAGCTATCAAGACACGGAGGCCATTTTTCCCTCTAGCAAGATATTAACATTAAGATAGGTGGGAGATGCCTAAAGAATGTCGCATATGTCCCAGGCAGGAGTGGGGGTGGGGGAAGGTTGCAGGGTGTCAGCTTTTGCTTTGTCCTCAGCCAGTCTTCTGTTCCCTCATCACCTCCCCCACTGCACTTTCTCTCTAAAGTAAATAAATAAATCTTAAAAAAAAAAGAATATAGATAGAAAACTTACAAATATAAGATCAAAAAATAGAATGAAAATCACAGTGTTTTCTAGAGTAGTTTTTCCTAAGTATATGTTATTTTAACACATATTGGACCATGGTGTATATTTTTAAATAGAATTTAGGTTACTCCTTGGATTTGGTTTGGTTTTTTAGTTATAACTAATTTTAGTTATAACTATAACTATTACTTATAACTATAACATAACTATAACTTAACTATAACTATAACTATTTTTTAGTTATAACTAATACTGCAGGAGAATTTGTGTGTAGGTATTTGAATTTTTAACTACTTTTTGAGAACAGATATATAAAATAGAAATAAATAGATCAAGGAGTACCCAGTTTTTAAAACTCTGAATACATGTTGACAAAATACTCTCCAAAAAGTTATCACTATGGAACTTCCTACTTGCAATAGATAAGAGCATCTATTTCCTATCTCTTCAATAATATTCAGTATTTTTTTTGTTTCTGCTATTATGACAGGCCAATGTTTCTCAATAATTTTGCCATTTCTTTTATTATGAAGTGAAGTTGGCCATTTTTCACATGTTAATTTGTCATTTGTATTTCATTTACTGCGAATTAAGCCCCTTGAGGACAAGGGTGTTTTTCTCCCACACTGTAATGACTCAATAACTACTGTTAAAAGAATCATATTTTCACATACTCTGACCATTTGTTACATTGGTATTTAGTGTTTTTCTTTTTGATTCTAAAAGCAACTTATATTCTAGGTATTTGTTGCAATTATTTTCCCACAATTTCTCATTTTGCTTTTACTCTTGTTTATAGTTTTCTTTGATGAACAGTCTTTCACTTTATATAGTCATCCATTCACCTTTTTACTTTGAATTTCTTCTATTGGTTTTAGGGCTTTATGAACCCCTCTTCAATTCTGAGATGATTTTTACTGTAAATATAACTCATAGTAATTGTTGGGTAGAAGAGGGTATTTATTCCTTCTGTCAAGGTATTTAATTTTCAGAAAAGGAATCAGGGTCCCGTGAAAATAACTTGAGTAATTGGTGTGTTCTAGCAATCCCTAAGAAGTGAAAATATGAGACTTTAGAAAGTTTTTATTTTTCCTTACAAGTTTTCTTAATCTGGGGTGAGTCCTCTATCAAATTCAATGTGCACTTTTCTAGATAGAGTCTGAAAAGACCTATGATTCCAAAATTGTTAAGAATCATGAGATGTTCTTCAAGGATTTTTCACATTTGACACTATCTGGATTCCCCAGTCTCTAAACTTTAAAAACTTTTCTTCAAATCCAGAGTTTGACATCCCACAAAGAAGAAATGGCTGAAGAATAGTGATTGGTGTTTTTAAGTTAAAGAATAAATCTAGCACAAGCTTTTCTAAAGATGCTGTCATGCTGAACACAAACTTAACCACTGATAACTTAGAACACTGGGTGCCAGGCTTACATGGGTACCAGCCCATGTGTATGTCATTGAAAATTCAATAGATCCTAAGGTCTAGAATGTCAATCTTTTCACATAATTTAAACTCATACAAGCTCCCAATTGGATATGAACTATTTAAGCCCACAAGCCTTAAAATCCTACATCACCATCCTCTCCAAAATACCTCCAACAGCAGTCACCAAATCAATGATTAAAGATTTCTAGGGATAAGAAGCTCTTTGCTTCTTAAGACAGTTCACTGCAGAATTTCTCCCTCCAGCCCTTATTTCATGAAGATCTAAGTTTTCCATTTATCTTTCTGAAACAGTGGAGCCCAGGTAATCAGGCACACCTGCAGGAAATCTGCTGAAACAACTTTTCAGCCTTCTTAAATGGATGAGCTGAGACATAATCAAAACAGCATGTCACTGCTTTGTACAGATTTCTTGCTGAAACAGTGTGAGATTTTGAATACAGAGTGCTCCCTAAAAATGAAGGCAGCATTTACGTTTTAAAAAGTATAGTAATTCTCCTAATTTGGGGAAACAGAGATGGTAGTTAGTTTCCATGTAGACAATCATTAGAGTATAAAGTCAGCCTACTTCCACAAAACTGGCCAATCATTTTGACAAAGCTAAGCAAATGAGCAGAGATATTGTCAGTTTTGACTTGGAGAAATGTCCCAATGTCAGCATCGACAAATGTCTCTGGGGATTTCCAACCTGCCATCTAGATTCTTGTAACAATGGGAAGGGGGTGTAGAACTGAGTGTGTGGTTGTTTTCTAGGGAAAAAAATGTGCATATGGATGCAAAAACACATGTGAGATAACTTCAATATGTACAAATACTTATTTTTTAAAATAATCTTATTATTCATCAAAAATAGCACATGGACTAGATATGGGAATTAGCCTGCTAATTTATACATCACTCACAGCAATAAAGAAAGTTCAATTAGAAACCCATGGAGAAGACAGAACTCAATTAGGATGAACTCAAAGGTAACATGTTATAAACTCTTATCACTACCTCTAGATCCCTAAAGAAAATAATTCTACTTTTTTGAGACTTGTGCTCTGTTTTAAATAATTACTATAAAGGGTTTTTGGCATATGGCTTTTTTATTGCTTATCTGTTTATATAAAATGCTACTAATAGTGTTTTTCAAGGCACAGGTCACAACCAGAGAGCCATGAGACCAAGTTAGTGGCTCTCAACCAGCTGTTTTTCCTCTCCCCTGAATTAAAAGAACATAAAGAGTTTGCGTATATGTGTGTATGTTGTGTGTCCACATACATGCAATAGTATAAACTGTATTTCTTATTCTAGGTCAAAATCAAGTATATTTGAAAGACATTCTTTTATAGATTAGAGAATAGATAGAGATCAATAAATGATAGATTCCCATTTGTTTAAGAAAAATATTATGTCCCTATCACCAAAATCATAATATTTTTTTAAAGTTTTTTTCTACCATATGCTACCAAAGAATTTTTTTTTTTAAGATTATTTATTTATTTATTTGACAGAGACAGAGATCACAAATAGGCAGAGAGGTGAAGGAAAGCAGGCTCCCCACTGAGCAGAGAGCCCAATGTGGGGCCCGATCCCAGGACCCTGAGATCATGACCTGAGACCAAGGCAGAGACTTTAACCCATTGAGCCACCCAGGCACCCCCAAAGAAATGTTTTTAAATTACTTCATTCATCTTCACAACTCTCCTGTGTGGAAAAAATTGGACTTAATTAAATGGTGCTGTCAACTTCACTTTAAAGGAATGGATTTCTATAGATAGTAGCTGCCAATTTTTATTTGCCAAACCAAAGATTTTTCAAGAACACAGAATAAGATTTCTGAATTGTCACTAAGCATGAAATGTCAATGGTAATTTATTTCTGATGACAACAATTTAGACCAGGTCAAAATACAGACTCAGGAAACTTAAAATTCCACATATACAGCATGCCTTCTCAACTTCTCTCAATAGCCAAGTCCCACTTATCTAGAAATGGACTACCTAAAGTGTGAATTATTCATGTAAAACTCTCACAGATAAAACAAGGGCATGCACATATATTCTCTGTTGCCATGTTTGTCTTGCCTTTTTGTCTTAGACACAAGGTGCCAAATGCTTGCCTAGAGCACAGCTGGGAATCTAAGCCCCTAGATCACCATCCCAGACTTGCCTAACTGAGTCTCTGATGTTAGCCAACTGTGCTCCCACTCTACCTCTGCCTGTCCGCCCCTAGTAAAAAGATTTCTGCCAAACCCTGCAACCCCCTTCTTGAAAATCTTCTTTGTTCATATCACACCATTTCTCAACAATAAATTCCCATGCACCATGGCCATACATTTAATTTGGAGTCTCATGGTAAATTACAAACTTCACAACTAACCTGTGAGAAACATCAACTACAGTAAACTTCATCTTGTACATTGGCCCCAGTGTAGCTGGAATTTTTCCTCAGATCATTCAGCCACTCAGACAATTCCTGAGAGACTTAGTAGGGGGGGAAATATTGTGATCATTTACTGGAAGGTGGTATGCTTAGCGAACAGAATTAAACACACTCAACATTTTTCTATTTTTCCTTCAATTGCAATAGACCTTCAAGGTTACATCCAACCCCACTAACTATACAAAAGAAAGAGCTCTTAATTGGGAATCATGAGACTAAGACACTTCCTATTTTCTCTAATGATAAACCCTAAGTCCTGTTTCTCCACCATTGAAAGGATGCAAAACAGATCTAGGTGTTCACAGGTAGGCACTGTAATCACCCTATTGAACCAAAGAAGAGCCAAGCAAAAGTAAGGAGAAGACTGACACATTATGAGGGACATATACTGGGAAAAGATTGAACTTAGAAGAGTTGGTAAGAAGTGACTGATTAAGGGAAGGGCATAAAGAAAATTCTAAATGTCAATGACTACATTTTAAGCCTTATATCTTGGATAATCTTTCTAAAAATATTAAGCTCTAGTGGTTATCTTGTCATACAATGCAAACTATTTCTAAACTAGTATTCAGTAATTCACTGGTTGTAATAAAAATACATTTCAAATAACTAAGAGAGGTAGAATGAAGTGCTCAAATAGACATTTTTATTTAATTAATTACTCCGTTCTGTCAAAGAGCTGGTCAGTTTAGTGAAGGGGAAAATAGACAAATAGCTATGCGGCTTAACTGCTTAATCAAACCAGTTTCAATGGTTGATTCCTGCATTCTACACAGATCCAGCTCCCAGTCACCTGCCCCCCACAAAAGAAGAAAACAAGGATTCAATTTCATAGCATTTGTTTCTATGTCAATATATTAGGTTCAATTCTACCATGAATGTTCAGTTCCACCATGAGATGGCCTATATGTGGCATTCTGCCCATTTTTCAGGACCAATACATAGGATAAAACAGAAAAAGGATAGTCCAAGAAGGAAGGATTTCCAGAAAACAAGGGCAAGAGGCAGAAGGTCCCAGCAGAAAGAACTGCCCTTCAGGTGTGTGGACTTCAAGGATAGGATGGTCTCCAAAAATGCCAGAGTTCCTTCTTTCCTAAACACTTGCAGCAGATAAATAACAAGGGCTAATTCATAACCCAGTAAGTGATGCTTTGAATTATAAAGATATAAAGAGAAACTCCAAGAAAAGTTTTGATTTCAGGCATGTGAGAGGGCTTGCATTTTATAACTGAAGTAAATATAACTGGTGAAATAGAACATCAATCCTGATTATAGCATCAAAATAAATTAATTCCCCAAGTTCTTGAGGTGGGCTACAATGTCCTTGATTCAACAAATTTCTGTAAAAATTTATTATGTCCCGGTCATCAGTGAGTCTACCTCCTTCAATACTTCTCATTTACAAGAAATTACAGAGCCATCATTTCCCAGTCCATCTTCAGAGTCTTCTTCTATCCCTCTCTGCACACCTTTCTCACCCCTGGATTTCTGGCTACTCAATGAAAACATCTCACCTCTTCTTATCTCCTAGTATAGTAAGAACTTCTAGAAGCAAGAGCAGGGCTCCAACAGCAGCAGCAGCCGTGGCAGCACCAGGGGTGGCAGCTGATGTCTAGGTAACATATTCTTTTCTGATTTGCTCCTCCATCCTTCCAACAAATTATCAATCAGCTCCCTGCATTGATCCCTCTCGGCTTGAAATACCTAGTGCTTTCTATTTTCCTGACTGAATCCTGACTAATAGAGACGATCTTTATCTTCATTGCCCATGTTTCTCCACTTCTTCCTTATATTTTAGTAATTTACAAATAAATACTACAAATGAAATGCTGTAAATGTATTTATAAATATTTCACTTTTTACAGGTAAAGAAACTTTAACCAAATAAATTATTCCTGAGTTTTAGAACTCTCAGATAGCTACACAAGAAGATTTAACCAATAGGCCTAAAAATTGACTAGAGTCTGTTTTGCTCTTCTGATGATAGAGTAGCCACTTAACAAAATAAGACCTTTATTTTTACCAGCCCAATATCGTCTAAAGAACCTACAAAGAGACCAGCTGGCAGAAGGAGGTAAGAGTGTTTGAAGATTAACTCTTCTGAATCAATTTAGAACAAAGTGTGGCAAAAAACAGACCATGTAAGTGAACATTAAATGAAATATGGTATTAAATTACCTCTGAGACACATGTGGGTCCTGAAACTATTGAAACCAAGTCTAAATGTGTTTGGAGTTGAGCACAAAATGCTCAATTTGGTAAATATAATACAAAAAATATTCTTTTAATTTTGATAAAATGACAATACTACCTTCTCCAAAGGTATTTTTTTAATCTACTCTGATTTAAACTAGGAATTAATAATATTAATGCCTGAGCAATCAGAGATTTTGCTAAGAGTCTTGAGAATCCAGTAATGTCTCTTTTTGAACTGTTAGATATAGTTGGAAGCCGTCAGTTAAAGCAGAACCATGTGACAGAACCATGGTCTCTTTCTCTGTAAGTGAGTGAGTTTGTTCTACTCGGTTTTGTGCCATTGGGCTGCTCTCAAACCCCAAACAACTAGCCTTTGAATATATTCCGTGGTCCTAAGAAAATGAAAGAATCAAAGATTTATGGCATTTTAGAACTTCATCAGACCTCAGAAAACTTTTCAAGATATCACAACATTTATACAAAGGTTTCTCCAAAGACTTATCCACATTGATGAGTTGAGCAGTCAGCATAAGACCTTGAGCCCCTATACAGGTCATTTTGCCTCTAGTGCACGGACAGAGAACTTAGGAATGGGTCACCATGTGCAGGAAACTCAGAGCACATTTTGCTTAAAGTCAATGAATCAATCACACATTCATTCACCCTTCCTAGGTCTTCAGAATCTATTCCACTCCAAAAACAAATTCTGAGTTGTGGCTAAAAACCAGTCTGTAAGAAGCTGCATTCTATTTGTGAATTTGTTTTCAAGGGAAATATATGCCTTCAGCTATCTGTATATTAAGAAAATTTCCACAGAGCTTTTATCCAGGTTGAGTTATCAAAGCTAAACCATAGTAAAGCAGCTAATTCTATAGTAAATCAATAAATGCCCAAATTGGTAAACTGATATAGCTTATAACCTTAAGTGAACACAATTTCATATAGCAATGTTCTTGTAAATGTTACTTCTTACAATAAACATTCTAGTCTAAAAGTTATGTGTGTACAGTTTGGAGAACTATTTAAATTTTTTCATTGTTATAAGAAAAATCTTTCCCATGACTAGCAAAGAGTCTTAGAATTATAACTTCACAGTGATAGGATATAAATAAATATTTATCAAATTTTTTAGTGACAGGTATTCAAATACTAATATTTTTGTTATCTAACAATAAATAATGGCTAGGTGCATGCTTGTCCTCTCAAAGCACCTATGTCTATAGTCCCCCTTTTACCAAGGTTCTTAATTTATAGCCATTAGCCAAGGACAGTAATTTCTGCTCTTTACGTTTTTGATTAAGCTGAGGTTAAGTATGCAAGGCTGATAATTTAATGTTTCCACGACCTCTCTTTTCATTTTCACTTTTCTAGATCATCATCACCACAAGATGTGGACATAGGAAGGAGGCAGTAGCAATAAACTCCTTCAGGCATCTCTCCACTCACCTGCTCCAGGAAAAAAATCCACTCTCTCACTGAAGTCAGGTTAATCCTCAAAAACCACATCACACCCCCACTCACCTCCCTTGTCATTTTACTTGCCCAAATCCTGTGTTTCCCTCCAGGATGAATCAATGAAGTCTGTCCTTATTCCTCAATGATAACTCCTTCCACTGACTTTTCCTGACATACAATGTCTTCACTGCTTGCATGGCTTTTGTACCCTATTTTAAATTGTTAGTCATCATCATTTCCATTCATATTCCCAGATCCTTATTTTATATTTTGATACCTTGCGTAGTAACCTGCTTATGGTAGGCCATTAATCAACTACTTGCTGATTCTGGCAGTCAGTTGGTGAAAAATAGGAGGTCAGACTGATTGTTGCAAACCTTAGCTCTACCCATTTGAGTCACAGTTCTCCTCAACATAAAAGTAATAAGACTACTCTGATGGTTGTTGTAAAAAAAAAAAAAAATTGAGAAATACCAAAGTGGTATTTACTAGAATAGTAGCTGACCTTTTTTAGTGCTCAACAGCAGTAGCTTTAGTAATGAACAAAAGCCTGCGTAGCGTTATTAATAACCATATAGTTTTGAGCAGCACTATCAATTAGTCATTACCAATAACAAACCAGAGCTTGAATCTCTTTAATTCTATTCCCACTATCCAATACTTCCATTGCTACCAAAACAAAATGTTGAACTTTCAAGCTTGTTCAGACAGTATCTGTGTTTATGCACTTTATCTATGGAATCTATAAAGCAAGTATTTTTAATATTTTTATTTACCATACTATGTTTGTTTGATTTTCCCTTACATTTATCATAAGCTTACTTTATTTTTGTGCAGCAAAGTAACAGGTGATTATAGCTTGACAACTGTTTTCTACCTTTGATATGCCAAGTTGTAGTAGGGTCATTTTTTTAATCTTAGTCTTACCACCTACATGACATTTCACTAAGGTGCAGAGAAAACCATCGATTTTTCATGACGGAATTTTATTTTCCCTTCAAAAGTTGGCAGATTCAAGTGATCTATTGTCAATGACCTTTATAAATGAAAAATATAAATTAGAACAACTTTGGAATCTTTTCATCCAGAAAAATGGCAAACAGACCTTATGACAACTGAGGCATTCAAAAAACAAGTTCGTCTATCAGCAGAAGACTCCATTTCCCTATCCCAAGCAAGTTTCCAGTAGGGACAAAAACACATTCAAAGGCTGTTCTACTCCTCATGTTCTAAACATCTCAAACCAGTCCGTAGGGCCATGGAAATATTAGCAAACCCACTGGCTCACATGCATAATATAACCGTAGCCCTATCCATCTCCTTGACTGCATTCAAGATATTCACAGCATTCACATCTCTCCCTCAGGATATCCTCCCTAACCTCACTTCCATCTCTTCACGCTCATCCTGTATTAGCCCATCATTTGGCCTCTAATCTTCCCCAATCTGATAGCTCTGCATTTAGTTACAGAGCACCAGGCTATGCAACTTTAAGTTAATTGTCTGTCATGTCTGTCATCTGAAGACATCTGAGTTTGTGAATTCTGCTTTAGTTACTATCTACATTCATGTCTCCTCTTTCACATAAAACTTTAATTCATTAAGAATAAGTAGAATAGGGGCGCCTGGGTGGCTCAGTGGGTTAAAGCCTCTGCCTTCGGCTCAGGTCATGATCCCAGAGTCCTGGGATCGAGCCCCATATCGGGCTCTCTGCTCAGCAGGGAGCCTGCTTCCTCCTCTCTCTCTGCCTGCCTCTCTGCCTACTTGTGATCTCTTTCAAATATATAAATAAAATCTTAAAAAAATAATAAGTACAATATAATCATCAGGGAAATGCAAATCAAAACCACAATGAGATATTGCCTCGCACCTGTTAGAACGGAGATCATGGAAAAGATGAGAAATAACAAGTGTTGGTGAGGACATGGAGAAAAGGGAACTTTCATGCACTGTTGATGGGAATGTAGATTGGTGCAAACTCTATGGAAAACAGTATGAAAGTTCCTCAAAAAATTAAAAATAGAAATATCTCATAATCCAGTAATTCCACTAGTGAGTATTTAGTCAAAAAACCAAAACTACTAATTCAAAATGATATATGCACCCCTGTGTTTACTGCAGCATTTTTTACAATAGTGAAGATGTGGAAGCAACCTATGTCCATCAATAGATGAATGAATACAGAAGATGTGAGATAGGAGCGCCTGGGTGGCTCAGTGGGTTAAAGCGTCTGCCTTCAGCTCAGGTCATGATCTCAGGGTCCTGGGATCGAGCCCCGCATTGGACTGTCTGCTCAGCAGGGAAAAGACCCTTCCTCTTTTTCTGTGGGTTTCTCTGCCTACTTGTGATCTCTGTCTGTCAAATAAATAAATAAAATCTTTAAAAAAAAAACCCAAAAAGAAGATGTGAGATACACATGTACACACACACACACACACACACACACACACACACACGAATATTACTCAGCCATAAAAAGGAATGAGATTTTTGTCATTTGCAACAATATGGATGGGCCTGAGGGTATTATGCTAAGCAAAGTAACTCAGACAAAGACAGACACCATATGATTTCACTTATATATAGACTCTAAAATACAAAACAAATAAACAGAAAAAGACCCATAAATACAGAGAACAAACTGGTGGTTGCCAGAAGGAGGATGGTGGGAAAAATAGTTGAAATGGAGTGGGAATTATAGACTTCCGGTTATGGAATAAATAAGTGATGGGGATGAAACGCACAGCATAGGAATACAGTTAATGGCATTGTAATAGGGCTGTATGGTGACAGACAGCAGCTACACTTGTGGTGAGCACAGCACAATATGTGCAGTTTCCAGTCACTATACTGTACACCTGAAAATAATGTGACGTTGAGTGTCAACTATACTTCAGTTTAAAAAATAAATTTAAAAAGCCATTAAAAGGGTTTGTATATTAAGGCCCATTTTTAGGTATTATTATTAACACTAAGTATATTATTCTGATTTACTTTCTCATGTTATTTAAAAGTATAAACTGAAAGTTATCCATTCAAGTTTCAAGTGCATTTTGTATATATGGTTATAATAAATTTGTAATCATATGCTCTTAGTAGGGTTTAAGTGTTTGTTTTATACCTTATGCTATTAAAAATTAGGGATAAAAAAGATTAAGTAGAATAGATAAAATAGAATCTTCTCTTTTTGCAATACATTTAGCATTCAAGGAGGGATTTTTTGTTTTGTTTTTTGCTTTGTTTTGATTTATTTTGTTTTTTGTTTTTTGTTTTTTTTTTAAAGAGTGGCTCTCTCTAATATATTCACTGACATTCACTTAAACACCAAAAGCAAGCTGACAGGCACAAGATCCTGATTTCACCTTGACTCAGGTTTAGAGTAGCTGAGTTTATATCTGCAATATTAAATCTCTCTGGCTTGAACTATCAGACATTGTTCTCCGAAGCAAAGAAGAAGACCTAGCAGGTATGCTGAAGCCCTTAGCATCCTGCTGAGACAACGTCCCCTTTGCACTCATTTGGAGTATTTACTTTGGGAAAAAGTGCCATCCACTATTCTCTATGCTAGTCAAGAGACTGGGTAATCCCCTTACCCTGCATAAAGCTCAGAGGATTGACGCCAGTGTTAGACACAGCCATTTCTCCAACAAGAGAGACGATCAGGTTCGCTTTTTTTTATTTTTTTAAACTCACCTTAACAGTGTTATTTTATAGAGTTTGGAAAATAAAGAAAAGAAAGGGAAAAAGGAAGAGGAGGAAGAAGCATGGAGAAGGGGAAATGTGCTTCAGGAGAATATTTTAAGGTTGGAATATATATTCCTTTCAGCTTGAGAGAATTTAGTTAATCAGGGGAAATTTGCCAGTTGAGAATAAATGGCTTCTAATGAGAATCACAATTTCTCCTTTCCCAGAACTCTCCAAGAGAAATGCCAAGAGATCTGGGTTCTGGATGTTTCAGACTTCCTAAAATAGCAGAAGAATGGGGGTGGGGGGGAATGTCCTGAGTACTTTCAGCAAAGATGTTCTGAGTGCTTATTGTGTGGCAAGGACAATTCTAACTACTGAGATGCAAAGATACATAACTCACTGCCCTTAAAGTCAAAACAGACCAGTAAAAATTAATCAGTCAATCAGTGCTACATACTGGAAATGAATGCAAGGTGATTTGGGACATAGAAGATAAATTCTGCCTCTAGCCTCTACCTAAGGGTAAGAACAGGAAAACCATCAGCAAAACAAAACAAGTGCAAACACTTGCATTAGTCTTGATAGCTGAGTAAAAGCTCACCAGGTATATAAAATAGGACAAGACATGCCAGGCAGAGGGTATTTCATGCCCATGGAAGTTTTGGACAGTATTTTGTGTCGGATTTACTGGCTATGGACCAGAAAAATTAGAGAGAGCTCAGAGAGATGCTGGACCAATAGGCAGATGTTAGGGTGTTGGGCGATACAAAGCTCAGAGGCTAGGCCATCACACTTAACAGGATAGTCTTTCCCAGATACATCTGATTGGCAAGAGATACATACGTTCAAGCATCAGAATTTGTCGAAGACCTGAAAGTTATCATGAGGGTCAGTAATAGCCACAAAGATCACCAGAAATACGATATATAGACCAAGAAGTCCCATCTGAAACCAAAAAATGGTAACCTGGGTATTGAAAATGAAAGCAAACTTCCAGATAAATATGATTAATTCAGCATGCATTTTTATAGTCTCTCTCTTCTGTACTTGCACCAAAAAGTCAGTAAAAGGGGGAAAAAGTGTAATCCATAAAGGCAAAGAGAATACAAATGTAAGTGAGCAATACCCAAATAAGGAAAATGGAAAGAGAAGAGAAAAGTGGTAACTGGTGGAAGAGTAGAAGTTGAAATCTAAGTGCTTATACAGAGAGATGACAAAGAGAAGCAAACCCAGCAGAACACAGAGAAGGCCAAATACTGGGGATAATAAGAAGCATGAGACTAAATAAAAGAGGTGATGCGCACCTTTACACTACATAATTACACACCTCTACACCCCCTTTGTCACCTTTGCAGCAAGAGAAGATCTCTTTCCTATTCCTCCACACTCTTGTTATCAAATGCTAGCAACCAGGCATATTCAACTTAGGGAACTAGATGGTTATTTTCTGGAGATATTGGGTCTATGTTAATCAGGAAAGGGTAGACCTTGCTGCCATAATTAATGAATACTTTAAATAGTGTATTTCTCACTCATCACTTTCTGAAACATGCCAAGTTGTTTTTCTCTATATTGTGTCTAATCATAGAGAATCTACAGCATCCAAGGGCCACAATAAAGGCTTTTGCCCACATTCCCCTCTCATTAATTCTGCCTCCTGGCTGATACTTGTAATTCTTCTTGTGGCCCTGCATGCTGTGGCATGCCCCCTCCTCTTGGAAATTATGAATAACCACTATCTTTTCAATGGTAATTATCTCCTGCTCTGTTAGAATTCACCATATCTGAATAAAAACAAAATCATGGGTACATTTTAAAACAATTTCCAGGAAAATCTTCCAACATGGAAAACAGAGACAATGTGACTATACAGGCAAAAATACCAAAAAAATAGAGAGAGAGACAATACAGGAGAAAGAAAAAAAATGTAATTACCTACAAATACTATCCTCAAATAAAAGTGAAAATATTGCATTTTTATACAAAAATAGACTATTAGTATAAAATCGGATCAACAAATGAGAAAGTCCACTTAGAAATTAAAATGATGATGATGTTCCAGCTAAAATTTAAAAGAACTGATGTTGAATGATAAAAGTCAAAAATCTTTTCAAGAAAGATTTTTTTTAATGGAAAATGGAAAAAAATAAAAATCAGAGGATCAATCTAAGAGATCCAATATCTGATGAATAGCTGTTTCTGGGGGAAAAAGAATAGCTGTTTCTTATCAAAAGAATCACAAAACTTATTTCTCAAAACTGATGTACACGAATTTCGAAACTGAAAGGACCTCCTAAGGCTCAGTACAATAAATGAATAAAGACTTACACCAGGACACATCATCGTGAGTTTTCATAGTATTAGAGATAAAGAAAAATCCCAACAGATTCCAAGTTAGAGAGGAAAAAGATGAGGAATCATACTGGTATTAATTTTTTTTTTAGATTTTAATATATAGCAATGTATCCTAGATATTAAGGAAAAACTATTTTTTTAAATAATTTTTTATTTTTTATAAACATATATTTTTATCCCCAGGGGTACAGGTCTGTGAATCACCAGGTTTACACACTTCACAGCACTCACCAAAGCACATACCCTCCCCAATGTCCATAATCCCACCCCCTTTTAATTCATAATCTTGTACCTAATCACTGATCAAGTATGACAGAAGAATAAAATAAAAGATAGTTTAAAACTTGGAGTGACCCAGAAATTTTATCTCCTATGTACCATTTCCCAGGAAGATTCTGGAGAATCTACTTTACCAAAATTGAGAGAGTAAATCAAGAAAAAATAAGACATAGGAACCAAAAGAAAAACATCTAATGAAGGAAGGGCAAAGGAAATCTCCTGATGGTAAAGGCAATAGACAACAAAACTGAAGTAGACCTTAGACTCTTTCAGTCTGGATAATGGAAGATTCCAGGAAGGAGGTGTCCAGGGAAAAAATTAATTAATTAATTATTAATAATAATAATTACTATTATTATTATTATTGATGGATTACTAGATGTATTTGAACACATAGAAAATAGTAGTACAAGACATTCTATAATTTGAATTCTATAATTTGACATGTACAGAGCTTAGCAGTCATCACTCCCACCCTTACAATAAGGAAAATGCTAAAAATTTGAAAATCAATTACTCTTCTTAGATAATTCAGAAAATCGAAATCACAGGACAAACCACCACCCCCAAAGCTGGAGAGAGAAGTGAATACAGAGAATATAGACTGGTAAGGCTATTAGGAATATAGCCTGCTAAGGCAGGAGCCACCAGTACCAGAAGCCATTCAAACACTTAAATGATAACTTCAGTGAATGCTGGGAGCTAAGAATAGACTAGTTTGAGAGTTTTAAATTACTAGGAGCCCAATGTGGGCAGAGTCACACTTACATGGGTTTTACCTCCAGGAGCTTCACCAGGTACCTATGGTAAAGAGCAGAGAAAAATCCCATATTTACCCGGGAATGGAAAAGTAGCCATTTTGAAATAAACCATGAGCATTTTCCACAACAAAGGCCTACCTGGCAGGGAATATATTTCATCAGAACTTTATCAGAGTTGGATAAGGGAAACTACCCAACTCTAGCCCCCTCTAGGCTTTCTGTCTCATCTAAGGCAGGAGGAGGTAGTAAAAGCTGAAAAATACTGTGAAAGTCCCAGAGGTACAGGCCCACTAAAAACCTGTGACTTAATCACAAATATAGAATGCTTCCCCTTCCTCCTATATCTTACCAGCATATCAATCAGGATTCTTCATAAGGAGTCTCTAGGGAAAACCAAAAAGAAGAGAAGAGACAAAAATTAGGACACCAGAGGAAACTAAAGCCTCTTTAACTTAACAGCTAAAGCAAACAATAAACATAGCCTAACTCCTAGCCAAATAGACATAAAACATTGCACTAAAATCCTATCTCAGCTCCTATCACATACTACATCATGTCCAGTTTTCAGTGAAAGAAAAAAAAAAAAGGCAAGCCATAGTAAAATGCAAAACAAAAACATAAACAAAAATCCAAGACATGTTTAATAATACAAGGAAAAAACATAATCTGAAGGGACAAACATCAAAAACAGACTCAAATATGTTAGTGATTTTGGAATTATCAACCATTAATTTAAAATAACCATGATTAATATACCAAGAGATCTAATGCTAAAACACAAGAACAGATGGGCAGAACTAGAAACTCTACGAACAAGTCAAAAAGAAATGCTAGAAATCCACTGTAACAGAAATGAAAAAAATACTTTTGTTGGCTCATCAGTAAATTGGACATAAACAAGGAAAGAATCAGTGATCTTGACACTACGACAATAGAAACCTCCCAAACTCAAAGGCAAAGAGAAAAGGGATGGAAAAGTAGGGAACTAAATATCCAGGAACTGTGGGACAACTACAAGGAAGTATAACATAATATAATGGCACTACCAGAAGCAGTAGAAGCAGAGAAGAAAGCAGAAGAAACATTGAAGTAATTATGGCTGAGAATTTTCCATAATAAAGGCAATTACCAAATCACAGATCCCAGAGGAAGCACAGAGAACACCACATAGGATAAATATCCATAAAAATCTACACTTAGACATACAGTATTCAAAATGCAGAAAATCAACGGTAAAGAGAAAATCTTAAAAGAAGCCATAGAAGAAAAACACCTTAACTTTATAGAAATAAGGGTAGGAATTACACAGGACTTCTTGTCAAAATACATGCAAGTGAGAAGAGACTAAAGTGAAATATTCAAAATGTTAGTTAAAAAAAAAAAAAACCTAAAATTCTGTACCAAGTTGACCTGTCTTGGAAAAAAAAAAAAAAAAACCTTAAATGTAGTTCTTCAGAGAAGAGAAAAATGGCATAGTTTTAAAAATCAGATCTACAGGGGTGCCTGGGTGGCTCAGTGGGTTAGGCTACTGCCTTTGGCTCACGTCATGATCTCAGGGTCCTGGGATTGAGCCTCACATTGGGCTCTCTGCTCAGCAGGGAGCCTGCTTCCTCCTCTCTCTCTGCCTGCCTCTCTGCCTACTTGTGACTCTGTCTGTTAAATAAATAAAATCTTTAAAAGAAAAATCAGATCTACATAAATAAAGGAAGAGTACCAAAGGTGTAAGTGAAAGTAAAATAAATTTTTATTTTTTTCTTCCTTCCTGATCTAATAAATATTTTTTCAAAGTAATAGCAACCATTATATAAGTGAGATGAATGCAGCAATGTTATACATCATGAGATGAAGAAATTGGGAATCTTTCATTTTAAGGTACATGTCCTACCCATGAGGAGTTAAGAGTTATTTGAATGTCAACTTAGAATTATTGAAAAATGTATAGTGCAAACTCTAGAGCAACCACTAAAAGAATAATTTTAAAGGAGTATAATTAATATGTTAAAAGAGGAGAAAAAGGAATCATATAAAATTGTCAATTAAAAGCAGACAACACAGGGAAAGAGAGGAAGACATCCCATAAGAGAAAACAAACAACAAGTACAACAAATACAAAACAGTTACAGAAATACTAGAATATACTAGAATATCTGGGGGGAAATCATCAACGTCTTCAAGGACACCCAAAAAATAAAACATGAGACAGAGAGATGTCAGCAAGATGGTGGAATAGGAAGCACTGGACTCTTCTTTACCCAATGGGCACACAAGTTCAACATCAAAAATGGATGCATTTCCTTTGTGAAAAAGCCAGAACTAGTTAAGAGTTCACTACATCCTGTACAAGTACAAAATCAGCCACACTGAAACTGGTAGAAAAATTGGAGATGCACCTTTTCCATAATTCCCCTTCCCAAGCACAGTACATAATCAGGAGGAGAACTTCAGTTCCCAGTTTCCCACTGAGGAGTGAAAAGTTTAGACCACACAACCAACACCCCAACTTTTCTGAGTACTGCCCAAGGGACTGGCTTCTATTTCACCTATTTCAGAGCACCTAGGACCACTCATAGGACCTAGCATATGTCAGACCCTGGCAGAAGCAACAGTTTGAACTAGCATGTGAGCACTCACCACATCTTCTCCCCATCAGCTCAGTGCAGCACAAGTGAGTAAGGGAAAAAACAGCTTCCAACTTCACTATGCAGGGGGAATGAGTTGGACCACACATAACATTCCCAATATTCTAGGGGGTGCCCAAAAGACTGACTTCTTTCTTGCATACCTCAGAGTACTTTTGGAACCAGGAGTACTCTAGATTCTTAGGGGCAACTAAGAGCAAAGATGGTGCTTTGTACTATGACACACCATAATTAGATTATCAAAAGTTGAAGACGGAAAGTTTTAAAATCGCCAAAAGAAAAGCAACTCCTCATACACAAAGGAATCCATATAAAACCCTCAGTGGACTTTCAGCAGAAGGCTTTCAGTTCAAAAGAGAGTGAGATGATATTCAAAGTGCTGAAAAACAAAGACAAAAAACAAAACCCCTGCTAACCAAGATTATATCTGGCGAAACTGCCCTAAAAAAAAGAAAAAGAAGAAAGGAAGATAGAGGCTTTCTCTGATAAATAAAAGTTAAGGAAATTAATCACTATTACATCCACCTACAAAAATTGCTAAAGATAGATTTTCCATCTTGAAATGAAGGGACCCTGAGCAGCAACCCAATAGCATAGAGCAAAATATAAAGCTGGTAAAAGATATGTATATAATACAGAATACATATTGTTATAACAGTGGTGGGTAAATTACTCTGAATTTTAGTCTAAAAGTTAAATTTAGTCTAAAAGTTAAAAGGCAGGGTGCCTGGGTGGCTCAGGAGGTTAAGCCTCTGGCTCTTGGTTTCAGCTAGAGTCAAGATATGGTGTGGGTGTGGTGTCTTCCTCTACCCCCCCCCACTCATGCTCTCTCACGTGCATACACACTCTCTCTCAAATAAATAAATAAATAAACAAATAAATCTTTTTTAAAAAGTTAAAAGTCAAGTGGCGCCTGGGTGGCTCAGTGGGTTAACCCTCTGCCTCCCACTCAGGTCATGATCCCAGGGGCCTGGGATCAGGCCCGCATCGGGCTCTCTGCTCAGCAGGGTGCCTGCTTCCCCCCACCTCTCTGCCTGGATCTCTGCTTGCCTGTGATCTCTCTCTCTGTCAAATAAATAAATAAAATATTTTTTAAAAAGTTAAAAGGCAAAAGAATTAAAAGTAGCTATCATTTTTAAAATGTAAATAGATGTAAAGTATAGGTGGAAGAAGTAAATGTGGAGAGTTATTATCTACAATTGAAGTTATATTTTTACGAGCTTAAAACAGACTTTTGTAACTGTAAGATATTTTATGCCCATAGTATCCACAAAGAAAACCTTTGTACAGTTACACAAAGAGAGAGAGAGAGAGGAATCAAAGCGTATCAATACCAAAAATCAGTGGAACACAAGGGAAGGTAGTAAGAAAAAAGGGGCAAAGGGAACTATAATACATACAGAAAAACAATGATCAAAATGGCAAGTATAAATCCTTCCGTATAAATAACTAGTTTAGTTTTTTTTTTTTAAGATTTTATTTATTTATTTGACAGAGAGAAATCACAAGTAGATGGAGAGGCAGGCAGAGAGAGAGAGAGAGGGAAGCAGGCTCCCTGCTGAGCAGAGAGCCCGATGCGGGACTCGATCCCAGGACCCTGAGATCATGACCTGAGCCGAAGGCAGCGGCTTAACCCACTGAGCCACCCAGGCACCCTAAATAACTAGTTTAAATGTAAGTGGATTAAACTCCACAATCAAAAGACAGAGAGTGATGGTTACCAGAGGGGAGGCTGGTGGGGGATGGGGGAAATAGATGGTGGGGATGAAGGAGTGCACTTGGGATGAACCCTGGGTGATGTATGAAGTGATGAATCACTAATTGTATACCTGAAACTAGTGTCACACTGTATGTTAACTAACTGGAAGTAAAGTTAAAACTGTAGGAAATGACATAAAGTGGCTATATAGGTTTTTTTTGAAGTCCAAATAAATGTTTTCTATAAGAGACTGAATTTAGATTTAAGGTCACATACCAGCTGAAAGTGAAAGATGGAAAAAGATGTTCCATGCAAATGGCAACAAAAAGACAGCAGCAGAGTGTACACTTACACCTGACAAAATGTAGACTCGGAATCAAAAACTGTGACAGAAGACAAAGAAGAACAATATGATAAAAGGGTCAATTCACCAGGAAAATATAACAATTATAAATACCTATGCACCCAAGTTCAGAGCACTTCAGTATAGGAAGCAAACATTGACAGAATTGAAAGGAGAAACAGACAGCAATATAATAATAGTAAGAGACTTCAATACCCCACTTTCAATAATGGATAGAATAACCAGACAGAAAATCAACAAAGAAACAGCAAATTTGAGCAACACTATAGAACAAATGGACATAACAGACTTACCCAAAACATTCCACCTGAAAGCAGAAGGATATATATATTCTTCCCAAATGTATGTGTAACATTTACCAGACTATATCACATTAGGTCACAAAATAAGTTCTAAATTTAGGAAGACCATTATCATACCAAGAATCTTATTCAACCACAATGGAACAACACTTGAAATCAATAGCAGAAAAAAACTGAAAAATTCATGAATATGTGGGAATTAAGCAACATACTTTTGAACAACTAGTAGATTAAAGAAGAAATCAAAAGGTAAAATAGAAAATACCTCAAAACGAATGAAAAGAAAAACTCAGCATACCAAATTAATGAAATGCACAAAAGCAGTACTAAAAGGGAAGTTCATGGGATATATACCCGCATTTCAAAAAAAGAAAGACCACAAATAAACAACCTAACTTCATACCTCAAGGAACTGGGAAAAGATATAATCTCACAGATAAACAAGAAAATAATGAAGTTATAACAGAAACAAATTAAATAAAGAATAGAGAGACAGAAACAAACCTTGGAGTTGGTTACTTGCAAAGATCAACAAAATTGACTAAGAAAAAAAGAGAGAAGACTCAAATAACTAAAGTCAGAAATGAAAGGGGAGACATTACAACTGATATCACGAGGGGAAAAAAGGATGATGAGACTACTGTGAAAAATTATACACCCACTAGGGGTTCCTGGGTGGCTCAGTCAGTTAAGCATCTGCCTTCAGCTCAGGTTATGATCCCAGAGTCCTGGAATCGAGCCCCACAACCAGCTCCCTGCTCAGCAGAGAGCCTGCTTCTCCCTCTTCCCCTCATCCTGCTTGTGTGCACTCTGACTCTGACACACTCTCTCTCTCAAATAAATAAATAAATAAATAATCTTTTTAAAAAAATTAGACACCAACTAAATAACATAGAAGAAATGGATAAATTCCTAGGAACACAAAATCTACCAAGACCAAATCATGAAGAAACAAAGTCTGAATCAGTCAAAAAAAAAAAAAAAAATCCCAACAAAATAAATCCCAGGATGAGATGGCTTGACTGGTAAGTTCTACCAAACACTTAAAGAATTAATATTAATCCTTCTCAAACTCTTCCAAAAAATTGGAGAGAGGCAATACTTCCAAACTCATTTCATAAGGTCAGCATTAACCTGATACCAAAACCACATAGACATCACCAAAAAACTTCAATAACCCTGATGAAGACAGATGTAAAAGTCCTCAACAAGTACCAACAAACCAAATTCAAGAGCACATTAAAAGGATCATACCCCATGACCAAGTGGGATTTATCCCCAGGATGCAGAGATGAATTAACTATGAAAATGAATTAATATAATCCTTCACATTACAGAATAAAGATAAAAATCACCATATCATCTCAACACATCCAGAAAAAGCAACTGAAAAATTTAAATCTCTTTCATGACAAAAATGCTCAACAAACTAGGAATACAGGGAAATTATCTCAAAATAATAAGGGCCATATTTGACCAGCCCAAAGCTAACATCTTACCTACTGGTGAAAATGTGAAAGATTTGCTTTTCTCTAAGATCAGGAATAAGGCAAAGATGACTCTTCCCTGGTCTTTTTTTTCATATATTTCTTAATTCCAATATAATTAAAATATGATGTTAGTTTTAGGTGTACCATATAGCAATTCACTAATTCTATACATTATTCAGTGCTCAACACAATTTAAGTGTACTCTTAAACCCCTTCACCAAATTCAGCCATACCTTCACCTACCTCCTTTCTGGTAACCACCTGTTAGTTCTCTATAGTTAAGAATCTGGTTTTTTATTTGTCTCTTTTTTGTTTGTTTTGCTTCTTAAATTCCACATCTGAGTGAAATCATACAGTATTTGTCTTTCTCCGATTGACTTATTTCACTTAGCATTATACCTCTAGATCCATCCGTGTTATTGCAAATGGCAAAATTTCATTCTTTTTTTTATAGCTGAGTAATATAGCATTGTGTGAAATC
Organism: Mustela nigripes; assembly: GCF_022355385.1. Classification (NCBI taxonomy): domain Eukaryota; kingdom Metazoa; phylum Chordata; class Mammalia; order Carnivora; family Mustelidae; genus Mustela; species Mustela nigripes. The sequence continues at coordinate 14,825 of NW_026739565.1, read as the reverse complement.
TTCTTTATCCATCCATCTATCTATGCACACTTGGGCTATTTTCACATTTTGGCTATTGTAAATAATGCTACAATAAATAAAGTTGTGCATATATTTTTTGAATTAGTATTTCTGTATTCTTTGCATAAATACCCAGCAGTGGAATTACTGGGTCATATGGTAATATTATTTCTAATTTTTTGAGGAACCTCCATACTGTTTTCCTCAGTTGCTGTACCAGCTTGCAATCCTACCAACAGGGCACAAGGGTTCTTCTATTGTTTGGTATAGCTTGAAAAGAATGGACAGTAACTCTTCTTTAATGTTTTGTGGAATTCACTTGTGAAGCCATCTGGTCCTGGAGTTTTGTTTGTTGGGAGTTTTTTGATTACTGATTCAATTTCATAGCTGGTAATCAGTCTTTTCAAGTTTTCTATTTCTTCCTGATTAATTTTTGGGAGATTATATGTTTCTGGGAATTTATTCACTTCTAGCTTGTCCAATTTGTTGGCATATAGTTTTTCATAATATTCCCTTATGATCCTTTGTGTTTTTTTTGTAGTGTGGGTTTTTACTTCTCTTTTGTTTCTGATTTTGTTCATTTGGGTTCTCTCTCTCTCTCTCTCTCTGTTGGCTAGAGGTTTATCTATCTTATTGATCTTTTCAAAGAACCAGCTCCTGGTTTCATTGAGCTCTTCTATTGTTCTTTGTTTGTTTGCTTCTATTTCATTTATTCTACTGGTTTGGTGTTTAATTATTCTTTTTCTTCCAGTCTTAGGTATAAAGTTAGTTGTTTATTTGAGATTTTTCTTGCTATAAACTTCCCTCATAAAACAGCTTTTCCTGGGGTGCCTGGGTGGCTCAGTGAGTTGAAGCCTCTACCTTCAGCTCAGGTCACGATCCCAGGGTCCTGGGATCAAGCCCCGCATCGAGCTCTCTGCTCAGTGGGGAGCCTGCTTCCCCCTCTCTCTCTGCCTGCCTCTGCCTACTTGTGATCTCTGTCTGTCAAATAAATAAATAAATCTTTAAAAAAAAAAAAAACAGCTTTTCCTGCATTCCAAAGATTTTGGAAGTTTGTGTTATCATTTTTTTTGTCTCTATGTATTTTTTAATTGCCTCTTTGATTTCTTGGTTGGCCCATTTATTTAGTAGTACGTTATTTAACCTCCACAAATTTGTTTTCTTCACAGGTTTTTCTTGTGATCGATTTCAGTTTCTTACAGTTGTGGTCAGAAAAAAAAAATGTATGAATTGATTTCAATCTTTTTTTAATCTGTTGAGGCTTGATTTGTGGCCCAACATGTGATCTATTCTGGAGAATATTTCATGTGCACTTGAAAATAATGTGTATTTCACTGTTTTAGGATGGAATGTTCTGGATATACATGTTAAATCCATCTGGCCCAGTATGCCATTCAAAGCCACTGTTTCCTTGTTGATTTTCATTCTGGATGCTCTAGCCATTGATATGAATGGGTGTTAAAGTCCCCTACTATTATTGTATTACTACTATCAATTTTTTCCTCTATGTCTATTAATAGTTGCTTTATGTATTTGGGTGCTCCCATGTTGGGTGCATAAATATTTACAATTGTTTTACCTTCTTGTTGGATTGTTTCCTTTACGATTATGTATGTTCTTCTTAGTCTCTTATTACCGTCTTTATTTTAAAGTCTATTTTGTCTGATATAAGTATCACTGTCCCAGCTTTCTTTTCATTCCATTTGCATGATAAATGTTTTCAATAATGTTTCGATCTGCATGTGTCTTTAGGTCTCAACTGAGTCTCTTATAGGCAGCATATAGATAGTAATAATCCAATTTTTTAAATGGGCTAAAAAGTTGAGTAGACAGTTCTCCAAGAAGAATACAAATGACTAATGGATATAAGATGCTCAACATCACTAATGATCAGGAAAATGCTAATCAACATCTCAGATTCCTTCCCTGACTTAACTAGAGGAGCTTAACTGTTATCTTTTTCTTTTTATTCCACGTAAGATTTCATTTGAATAAAGGGTTTGATTGCTGCTCAAAGGGCATTATTGTTGAAATCCCCTGTTCGCCATTTTCTAGATGAGTGACCTTGATCTAGTGCCTTCACCTCCATTTAACTGCCTCACCTAGAATCAGTGAGACATGTCAAGAACCTAATACAGTGCCCAATCCATAGTAGGTGCTCTTATGAGTGTTGATCCCCAATTTTCTTATCACCCTGGAAATCCTAAAGGCACTGGGTAGCCCTTGATGATAAGACACCATAAGGCCAAAGGAAAACCTTTTGCTTTTCTTGCTGAAAGGGACAACATTCATCTAGCACCTTTCCTCATATCTTTATGCCTCATACACAGAGGTGTAGTAGCATCTACATTGCAAACATTGTAGATTGAAGGAAAGAGGGGAAAAAATCAAAGCAATGGTACCAATCTGATCCCTCCATTCTGCTGAATCAATGGCAATGCTGTATGAATTAGAGTATCAGCAGGAAACAGGCGGCACACTCAAAAAGTACCTATACAGAGTTTAATAAAGGAGCTTCTTACAATGGTGTGGGCAGGACTAGGAGAAACCAAAAGGAATAATGAAACCCGAGCACCCAGCAACAGTGAAAAACCATCATGACATGAAGTTTGAAAAGGAAATGGCAATAGGCCTTAAATCAGAAGAGAAGGGGTAGGGAATGGCTGCCCCACAGGAGCTGTGGTATTAAGTAAAAGATCCAAGCCTCAACCCAACTTAACTCAGCAGGGAGGAAACCAGGAAAAGAAATATCCCACATTCTCCGTCCTACTTGCTAGGTATTTCCAGCTGTTGTCACCCATCAGCCACACTCAGCCTGAAATCCAAGGTTAAAAGAACACAGACATGTTGAGAAGCCAGATCTGGTGTATTAATTAAGAATATGCAAATTATGACATACTGAATGAGTGGGAACAAGCCACATACACAGGATTGGCAGGTGGATTTCCTCAGCATCCAAATACACTCACACATAGGAGATAAAGTCCCAAATTTATCATTTGCAGGTTCCAGAAACAGGTCAGGAGATGGTGGGGGCATAAAGAGCAGGAGGAAGAGCAGTCCTTCATCCTAGCATAGCAGGGTGGCAGGCACCTATTACTTAGAATGAGGTTGAGACAAAGGTCACTAAATTTGGGGGAGGGGAAAGTTTCAACCTTAAGTGGTTTTCTCATTACACCAGGTAACACAATCCTCCAAGATCAGCCTCCCAGGGCACACAGAAGAGCAGAGAAAGGAACAAAATGAACTATCTTCAGACATGTTATCATATAACACAAATAAATTATTATGTCATAAAACCAGTATTAGGTTTCCAAATACACCTTAATCGATAAAGCCATCAGCACAGTCCAATCAAGGCCCTTTGGTTGGTAGAGGGAGGCCTGGATTGGGGCTAGTACAGAGTTCAACCAGGAAACAATAGATAGGAATGGGAACTGAAGAGGAAAAATCTCAAAGACAAAAATCCTTATTGTCAATCAGATGGGACGTTAGACGTGGAGGTAGATTTTAGCATGGTATCACAAAGTTACCTCATTTAGGGTCCTCTGGTTTTTCTGCTGAATTTAAGGTGGCAAGCAGATGTACTGAGAAGGTAAATCACATGACGTCTACGGCCATACCACCCTGAACGCGCCCGATCTTGTCTGATCTCGGAAGCTAAGCAGGGTCGGGCCTGGTTAGTACTTGGATGGGAGAAGGTAAATCACATGAAACACATCAGGTGCATTTTAAAATAGAGATATAGAAGAAAGCACTCCAGAAACTGACCCCCATGACCTCTGGACCCCAATATCACCTTATCTGGAAGGCTGCAATGTCTGAAGACCTCACAGAGGAAGGGAGCTTCTAGGTCATCTGTGGTCCTTGACCAGGTCCCCTAGAATCAGCTCTAGATCTCCAAGCTAAACGTATCAATATTAACTTACACTGATCTAGGTCACACAGTAGCTCAGTTGGAGAAAGCAGACCCAGAATCCCCACAGATGGTTAAAGGTAAGGATATATGTCCAGAAGGTTTTATATAAGGTTTCCAGGACACGGATGACATGAAAATTGAACCATATGAGTAACAATGGTTTCTGCACCTGTCACTACTAAGCTGCTTGGGAGTGTGTGTTGGGATTTAAAGGCCAAATTAAATAACATTCCTTTGTCATGTTTGGAACTGATTGAGGAATAAGAACCAAGAAACAGATATATGGAGATTAATATGTCAGTTTTGCTTTTAGTAAAGCTGATTGCAGAATAGAGCTTTAAATCGCTGGTTTTTGTTGGTATCCTGAATCAACTTCAGAAATATTCCTACCTGCCCCACCATACATTGAACTGGAAACCACAGACCACCCCTTTAAAAGCAAAGCCTGCCCAGTAATCTTTCCATTTTCATGGGAAAAGCCCAAATATACCCTCTATGCAGCTCAGTATTTTTGAGAGGGCTCAGGAGGTTTAAAGGAAGTGATTTCCACATCTTGCCCCAGACTCACCAATCAGATTAAGTCCCTCACCCCTCCTCAGAAAGGAATCGATGAGGAAGCTATAGAATGCTCCTTTTGGCAATGGAGTTTAAGTGACTACTCCTCTGTTAACAGTTATGACATGGAAGGGTGTTGGCGCGGAAGGCCCTGTTCCTACAATATGGAAAAGTTCGAAGTCAGATCCTCACAGAGAATAATAACATGTCTTCCTGGCCAGGATTTTGTTGTCAACATAATTAGCTGGATTTCATTTTGCCAAGAGTTAGCATAAGCAAATGGTTGGCCAACTGACAAAGCTTCTTAAGACAAGGAAGAACTTATGCTTATTTCAGTGCATTCGTCTGTATCATAAATGGGTAATTGGTTTAGAGAAAATCAGAAGTGGATCCAAAGGGAAGTGTATTTATGATACGAAAGGCTTCCTAGACAACCTTAGGCCACTGGAACAACTGATATTTTATGACTAGGTCTACAAGGGGAACAGTTGAAAAGTGAATAGAGGAACCACAGAAGCACCAAACTTCCTCCCTGTCCCCTGCCATCCCCACCCCAGAATGACATCAACCAGATGTTAACTGGTGGCTTTTTCCCAGGCGCTGTGCCAGGAATGGCCAGCAATCCCTGCACCGGTGGATGAAAGATGACTCCAAACTTTGCAGTGAAAGAGAGGAGAAGGCAAAGGGGCCAATTCTCAGAGACAAAGACCCTTTGCTCTTTGCTCCCGCTTTTTTTGGTCCTTCAGGATAATCACAAATCCTTATCACTCTTTCTCAAGCACATGATGTGTGACAAGGGGTCTTACTGAAACTAGGAGGACCTGTTTATGGGAAAGATACGATATGCTAACCTGCATGTTCTACTAAACACAGCCTAAGGGCCAGTGCACACAACTGTCAGTTCACAGGGTGGTTGTTTGGGCTTCAAAAGCTTTGGGAAGAACTCCCCCCACCTTCCAACTGTAAAGTGGTCAAGCAGGCCTCAGCATTCCAAGGGCCTACGCCTTTCTCTGAAACCTTCCCTCCCCTCAGTGGCACATTTTAGCAAGCCAGGTATTATGGCTGATTTCATGCTCTACATTAACCCCAACTGGGCTGCCCTTTGACTACGCCTCACTACTGTGGTCAAGCGACAATGGGCTTGTGCGAGTGCCTGATGAGGGTAATAGTCTTGGCATGTGCTTGCCAAGATGCCTGTTCCTTCTGTGGGAGCAGGCTTTGTGCTAAGAGTAAGCCACAAGGGGGCACCTGGGTGGCTCAGTGGGTTAAGTGTCTGCCTTCGGCTCAGGTCATGATCTGGGAGTCCTGGGATGGAGCCCCGCGCATCGGGCTCTCTTCTCAGCGGGATGCCTGCTTCCCCCGCCCCCTGTTTGCTTCTCTGCCTACTTGTGATCTCTGTCTGTCAAATAAATAAATAAAATCTTTAAAAAAAAAAAAAAGAGTTAGCCACAAGTCCGGATGAAGAGAGAAAATTAGTAATGCTAACGAAGTCCTTACCAGAAATGTTAAAAGCCTGCATGATTTCTTACTGAAGCAATGTTTCTACGCTCTTACCAACCGACTTGGCTATCAGCCCCCAGGGGGGAATTAAATTGCGGTGGAAAATGAATTGGCTGCAGGAGATTGTCCTCCATGGATAATGATGATCGGGCCCACCACTGTTCTGTTTACTGTTGAGGCCAGTGGGCTGCCCCTAGAAGTGTCACATGCAAGGAATTCATCAGCCCAGGTCCTGGGCCAACATGAAACTAGATCCAGCTCACAAAGTTGCAGTTTGTCCTCTCTGATGTTACTCTACTGCCAATAACTTGATTTACCCCCCAAGGAGATTCTCATCTTTCCCCAGTAGGGGATCCTGTGTTGCACATATGAGCCCATTTTTCTGCTTTCCCAGCACCAGGTAATCCTGTGCATGTTTCCAGCTGGATCTGAGCTTTCCTTCAGCCTGGGTCCAGACTTATGTCCTTAAAGGTCTAATTCTCTTTGGGGAGATTTCTGGCATATAGGAAGAAGTAAACTGCCGCCCATTCTTTCAGCTTGTCCAAAGGCAATGTGGTTAGTTGAAACATTTCTTTCAGAGAACAATCAGTTTGTACATGGCAACTGCTAATTTGGGGATTAGAAGTAGTCTTTGCCACTCTTTACAGTAGTTTCCATGAGTTCTCCTGGCCTAGACCACAAACAAACAAAACCGTATCTTCTATAGGGTTTCCAACTTGTCATTTTGTTAAATAAGAACAATTTTTAAATAGCTGCCATTCTGTCACTATATCTTGTGAAAGAAAAAATATTTAATCAGAATCATAAAATGAAGAATAGTCCTTTAAACTGACTAAATTTAGCCTTAAGAGGAAGAAGCAATATTGTCTGTAATTGCTAAATTTTACTGACAGCCAATGGAAACTTTGTTAAAGTCTGGTTTTTGTGAACCACTGCTTTTCAACATTAGGTAAAAATTACACAGATAATACAGAATACAAATGATCATTTAAACATAGGAGGGAAAAGGACTAATAACATACATTTTTCTTCAGACAAGCTGTTTACAAAACCTAGACTCGCATCAAAATACTCACAAAGTGACTTCCCTCCCACTAGTGGCTTTCTCAAAAAAAAAATGGTAACTTTTTAAAAACAGATATTATACAACAGTACAAACTCAGATAAGAGCTAAAAACCAATTCAACGCTGGCCGTCAAAATGAACAGCATGCATAAAATTCAAAGAGCACAGCTAGCAATAAATTTGCTTCATTATAAAGCCAATGTTTTTCCAGTGGGTAGAAGCAGATTTGGGCTAGCAAAATTTTCAATAAATTAAAGCACAGAAGCTGAAAAATGAATGGAGAAACAATCCCAGCAAGGTCCTTCTCAGAAAGCATGTTTTGAGTGCCTATAAAATTTGATGTTTATTTATCTTAATAAATATATTCTCCTCTGACACTCCTCCCAATGTCGCCCCTCTCTCTGACAACAAACACCCATCCATCATCATCTTCCAAAGGAAATTAATCTGTAGTGGAGGATGAATCACAGTTGCGTCTTTAAAAATGGCTCTCATCCCTAGAATATGAGCATTGCAAAACAATACAATAGTGACTGACTCAAAAAATGTTCTGGAAAGCCCTTGTAGGTACTGAAAGAAGGAGAGTTATACTTTAAACTTAGAAGCAAATTATTCAGAGTTAATGGTGCTGTGCATATACATTTAGTCAATAAATACTGCTAATATTTATTAGGCACAATGTTAATGGGCACTGCGGGGCATTTCAAAATGAACAAGACACAGTCTCCACTCTCCAGGAACTCAAATGTAGTAGTTAAATGATACATAGTCCTCCTCAGAGACCATTAGAATAGGCTCTGTACTGGGCTACCACATAGGCAGATTAAACCTGTACTGAGGACAGCAACAGAGAAGGGCCAACAATAAAATCATTTCTTTAAATTTCATTTTTCATTTTAGCTATTTTTACTTTCAGAAAATCTAGAAAGATTTTATTTTAATTTCACTGAATTCCAGTATGATGCTAAACAATGCAAGGCAGTATCTCTACCTTGCATAGGACATCTGTATTATAAGTCAGTCCTTCATGTGTCATTTTTCACTGATGCTACATGCTGTCATGACACATTTAGTTATGAACCATCATATTCACAATCATGTCAATGATAAGTCAAACAAACACTTTGGCTTCAACTATGGAATATTATCATGTGATTCTTACATAATCATCTTTTAAAAAGAGATACTTTATTACTTTACTGTCCCAAGACAGGACAGAGAGAAGGGAAAACCTTTAAATATTACATAAAGAGAAGCTTCTCTCCTTCCTTCAGCAGCTAGCCTCCTGAGTGTGGATGTGAACCGATGGAGCTGTACACAAATATTTACAGCAGCACTATTCATAATCACCATAGACTGGAGGCCACCAAGCATGTCTTTGAACAGGTGCATGTATAAGGAAACTGTGACACATCCATACAACACAACATTATTCAACAAAAAGAAAAAAATAAGCTATCAAGTCGTGGAAAGGCCTGGAGGAACCTTAAATGCATATTACTAAGTGAAGGAATCCAGTCTGGAAAGGCTAACTACTGTATCTTTCCAATTGTGTGACATTCTGGAAAAGGCAAGACCCTAGAGACAGTTAAAAAGTGGTTGCCAGAGATTTTAAGAGGGTGGAGGGTAGAAATGGGGGGGCACAGGGGACTGGTAGAATGGTGAGACTCTTCTACGTGATACCGTAATGGTGGATACATGACATTACACATCTGTCAAAGCTTATAGAACTCCTTCCCAGGAAAGAAAGCGGGCTGGGACAAAAGAATTTAACGGTATTACAAATACATAAAACAACCTCACTGATGGGGGTGGAGGGAGTGGTTCTGACGCAAGTAACTTTGGCAATAAATGACGTCTGCAAGATTAAAGGCATAAAGAACTGTAAATAAGCACTTGACTCTAGTTGATTGTTTCTCACGTATAGCACTAGTAATTCTGATACTTCTATCTATGTATACTGGAGTTTAACAACTAATAACTGGATGGTAGATGGTGGAAAACACATTTGTCACTATTAAAGCAGGAATTTAAGCAAGGGGAGGAGGTTAGAATAATCCATATGGTGATGGATTAGAGTCTGAAACAATAGTAAGAACTCACATTTAACCTAATATAGATATAGTTAGACAAAGAACTATTTACACATATGCAGATATACACAGGTTAGTATATACACATATATTTCTTTGCTTGTCAGCTTAAATGGTATTAAAAAAAAAAAGATACTCTTGTTACAAAGAATATACCTAGTTCCCAGATGAACCAGAGTTGTTTTAAGAAATGGCCAGTTTAAGGTAGAAAACCTACAAGACGAGCCTGCAATATCTTGTAGTGACCTAAAGTAAGAATGAGAAGGTACTCAAACACACAAAATGATGGGGTTCGGTTAAAAGGACACAGGCACCAACTGAAAGAGTTCTCAACATCCAAAGCTGGAAAAATTTGAACAAAAGTAAATAAAGTAGTATTGGATTTTAACCTAAATTATTTTAAACATCGCTAAGTCCATACCAACATAAATAATTGAATAAGTTAATAAATGAAGGAGAAGAGACAAACCTGCCACGCAAAAGAATTCCAAGTTAGTTAGTAGATCCTTCACCCTAAACAAGGAGGAATAGAACTACTTAAGTGTGAGCTGCACACCATGACTCCCTTCCAGAGGCTGCAGCATGGGAAATGGGGACAGAAGACTAACTTTACAGCAGACAGACCTGATGAACTAGTGATCCCAGTACACATCAGCATCATAATGTCTCCGTGACAGGAGCTGACGAAATGAGACTTTATCTTTGTGATCCTCCTCCTCAAAACTCCCAGCTGAATCATGGGAAAAACAGATGCTCAAGAGAAGAATAATACATGTGACCTGTACTCCTCAAAGCTGTGAAGATTACCAAAAAAGAAACACATGAGACTATCACAGCCAAGGGGAGCCTAGGGAGACGTAACAAGAAAATATAATGTGGTATCCTCGATGGGTTGAGATCCTGGAACAGAAAAAGGACATTGGGTCAAAACTGAATGAAATCTGGGGTGCCTTAGTGACTCAACTGGTTAAGTAACCAGCTCTTAGTTTCACCTCAGATCGTGATCTCGGGGTCCTGGGATCAAGCCCCAGGTCTGACTCCACCCTCAGCGAGGACCCTGCTTGAGCATTCTCTCTCCCTCTGTGCCTCTCCCCACTCTCTGTCTCAATCTGTGAAATAAATACATAAATCTTTTTAAAAAACTGAATGAAATCTTAACAAACAATACATTGCTATTTCGATATTGTTCAAAATATCAATATTCACTCAAATATCTATATTGCTTATTAATTATAAGGTGACAATGTATCAATACTGGATCAATGTATCAGTATTATAATGACATATTAATGACGTTGGTTGATTAACTACAGCAAATGTACCATACTAATTCTAGATGTTAATAGGGACTCTCTGTGCAGGAAGAAGGTAATATATGGGAACTCTCCATACTTTCTGCTCAACTTTTCTATAAATCTAAAGCCATTTTTAAAAAACAACATTTATTAATTTTTAAGAGGTTCTTTAAGGCTTTATACACCTCTGGGTGAAATTACTTTCACACCTGTGTGCTAAAGCCTCCATTGGAATTGGTCACTGAACCTATACCTCCATATCAGTGGAAAACGCAATTTGTGGCACCGGATACTGATCCAAAGAGGATTCAGCTGGGGACTGGGCAGTGAGGACATTTTGACAGAATGTGGACATCAGGAAGAGAGATGAGACACAAGAAAAGTAGATAGCTAACTATCTCAAAACTATCCCGGGGTCACAGACATGAGAAATCTCTGCTTTCAAATGTAATTTTAAAAAATTTAATAAAAGAGGGGTGCCTGGGTGACCTAGTCAGTTGAGCGTCTGACTGTTGACGTCAGCTCAGGTCATGATCTCAGGGTCCTGGGATTGAGCCCTCCCCAGGGTCCACACTCAGTGGGGAGTCTTGAGGATTTTTCTCCCTCTTCTCCTCCTCCCGCCTCTAATAAATAAACAAATCTTTAAATAAAATTAATAAAAGATAAGGTAATAAACAAAAAATCATCTTGAAAGAGCAAATATTCTCCCTCCTGTGTAACCAACCAGGGGAAACTCATTTGCCAGCTACTTACTGAGTACCGGAGGCCTTCTCACTCTCTCCTCTCCCCCTCTCCATCCTGACTGTGCTACCGCTGATACTGTTACCCATTGGCTGCCTTTTGTTGCAACCATCAGTTTTGCAACCTTGCAACAATCCAGTGAAAGCCTCTAGGGTTACAGTTATCCTGCTGAGCATTAAACTGAACCAGTTAAGTTAGGAAAATTCAACAAATGCATCTTAGACATTATTTGCAAACATCGTTCCATGTTATGGAAGACACAAGGGCAGATAAAGCACAGCTTGTGCCCTCAAGCATAGCATATAATGAAAGACCTGAGTTGAACTCAAAACAGTCTTTAGTGTTAAAAACCTAAAGAACTACAGGAACTAACTTTATTAATAGAAATGAGAAGACTTGAAGCAGGATTAGTTTTGGAAGGAAGATAATTTTAAGTGTCCTGGATTTCAAGCTTCAACTAACAGGGCTGGGCTAGAACTATAGATGTGAGAATTTCGCCAGATACTTTATTCACCCCTCCATATCGACTCTCCACATTTTTTTCACCCTGTTGTCTGCTCTAGGAGCCTGACCTGTGCAGATGAACATGAATTATGGCACCCTTTGGCTTCATCTTGGGTTCTATCAACAGGAGATTGGAGAGAGATGAGGAAGTCATGTCAGAGTGTTTATTCCTTAGGTTCCCTCGCTGTGAGGTTGCCTCAGATTGGCCATTGCCCTATCTTGGCCTATTGGCCATCACTCTATATATTCTTTTCTTTCTGAATTCCAGAAATAACCTCTCCCACGCACCTCTGTCTCTTCAGACTTAAGGGGTTACAGTGACCCTTACACTAGCTCTACATCACCCCCTTGAAGTTCCCCAAGGCTCTACTCACACCTATATGAGTTCTTTTATAAGTAAACTCTCCCAGAATTATCCTAATTTGAGTATGGCTTTGGTCTTCTCTTGGGACTCTGATTGAATCAAGAGTCCCTGAATACTGGAAAACAGCATGGAAGTTCCTCAAAAGTTGAAAATAGAGCTACCCTGTGACCCAGCAATTGTACTACTGGGTATTTACCCTAAAGATACAAATGTAGTGATCTGAAGGGGCACATGCACCCGAATGTTTATCGCAGCAATGTCCACAATAGCCAAACTATGGAAAGAACCTAGATGTCCATCAACAGATGAATGGATAAAGAAGATGTGGTATATTTATACAATGGAATACTATGCAGCCATCAAAAGAAATGAAATCTTGCCATTTGCGACAATGTGGATGGAACTAGAGGGTATTATGCTTAGCGAAATAAGTCAATCAGAGAAAGACAATTATCATATGATCTCCCTGATTTGAGGAAGTTGAAAGGCAACATGGGGGGTTTGGGAGTAGGAAAAGAATAAATGAAACAAGATGAGATCGGGAGGGAGACAAACCATAAGAGACCCTTAATCTCACAAAACAAACTGAAGGTTGCCAGGGGGAGGGAGATAGGGAAAGGGAGGTGGGGTTATGGACTTTGGGGAAGGTATGTGCTATGGAGAGTGCTGTGAAGTATGTAAACCTGGCGATGCACAGACCTGTACCCGGGGGCTAATAATACATTATATGTTAATAAAAAAATAAAAAATTAATTTAAAAAAGAGTCCCTGAATAAATAATACTTTCCTCCAAAAGCGGAAAATGCAGAAGAGAATCAACAGAGAAAAGGTCTCTGGGACTCCTTTTCAAGAGGATAAAGAAAGTACAACAAAGGAAACTAAGTGTGAGAGAGACTGAGAGACCTCGAAAGTAAAGGAGAGGTCAAACGGTGGCAGACTGAGGCTAGCCTCCATCCTCCACACTCACTGAAAGAGATATAATGATAACTGTTATAGAAGAGGAGTGAAGATAAAGATGGCTATTTTGAGACCTGATGCCTAGGTCTACATCTTTCCAAATCAAACTTACATTAGTGCTGAGCAGAGATTCAGGGGCTGAATGTGCCCCTCCCATCACCAGCCACCAGCCACTGCCAGGCACCACCCACCCACCAGGCACACCAGTCAACCACCCTCAATCTTGCCATCCTACCCTTCTATAGTGACCCGTCTCTGCTGGCAGAATGAAGGGTTTATTCCCCAGCTGCTGAGAGTCCTGACAGCTGAAAACTCTCAGCCCTTTGCAGAATTTTCTATGTAATCTTTATTACTGAAAGATTGCTAGACCAGTTAGAGAATGCTTCAGTGTTCTGTGTGATGGTTCTGTCTATGAATTGATTTTTCAGCCTAAGTGCATGGGATTTGGTGAGTAGAAGTTGATGCCCCAAACTTGCATTAGAACACAGATTTTCCAGCTGATTGCTAAGTCATAATTCAGGAATCAGGGCTTTCAGTGCTTTATTCTGTTTAACTAGAAATGTAAAATGATTCATTTTCAGAATATTTGACCTCAGTCTATGTCTTCATAAGCGAAGCATTTCTATTTCTAATACCAGATAATTTCTGCACCTGCTAAAGCCCAAATATCCCTAAAAACTCTCCCCAGTTTTTCAGAATAAACACCGTCCTAATGAGAACACATATAAAAACACTGACTTATATGACATTGATATATCACTGAATGATACCAGACAAAAAGTACTCAGAAGTTTTAAAAATATTTCATTTATACATTGATCCTTAGATAATCCATGCGTGATTTAACCTGAAACTTGTGATCATTTATTAAGTATCCACTCTGAGCCAGAGAGCATCCAGTCATCTTATATTCATGCATGGATTCATTTAAAAATAGTTATCACTTCTTGGGGCGCCTGGGTGGCTCAGTGGGTTAAGCCGCTGCCTTCGGCTCAGGTCATGATCTCAGGGTCCTGGGATCGAGTCCCACATCGGGCTCTCTGCTCAGCAGGGGGCCTGCTTCCTTTCCTCTCTCTGTGATCTCTTCCCTTCCTCTCTCCTACTGTGATCTCTCTCTGTCAAATAAATAAATAAAATCTAAAAAAAAAAAAAAATAGTTATCACTTCTTAATCTTCATATTAAAAAAAACTTTTGGTTATTGGAATGCCTGGGTGACTCAGTCAGTTAATTGTTTGCCTTCAGCTCAGGTGATGATCCCAGAGTCCTGGGATCGGGTCCCACACTGGACTCCCTGCTCAGCCCTGAGCATCTTCTTGCTCTGCTTGAAGGTTCCCCAGCTTGTGCGCACTCGCTCTCTCTGACAAATAAATGAAATCTTTTTTAAAAAAATAAAAATTTAAATTTTTTTTAAAAAATTTAAGTTTGGTTATTAATTTTCCATTATGTTTTCTACTTTCATAAATATTTATTGATCATCCACTCTGTATAAAGCTCTGTGCTAGGAACTGGGTTACATAAGGTGAACAAAACACACACAATCCCTATGCAGCTGGAGTTTATGAAAGTGACCAACAGTATTAAATATCACACAATTAAGTATATAGCTGTGATAAGTGATGTGAAGGAAAAGTATATCCTGCTGAGAGATGAAGAAAATAAGGGTCTGAGCGATTAAGCAATGTTCTGGCATCCTGCCTCTGTTTGTGCACGGTCTGCTTCATAGCTTTATGGTCGTAGCTGGCCTTTCCCAAGCTGCCCCACCCTCGTGAGCAGCAGCCTGCTGCCCCCTTCGAAGGAGGACCCCTACCCACAGTGGCTCTGCACACACCAG
>NW_026739564.1:93174-95000 GCF_022355385.1 Mustela nigripes | reverse complement strand
TTTTTCAGCTGAAAACTGCATCCTACTATATAGTATGTAGATAATCTCTCCTTATGTGTCTCCTTTGAGCAAAGCATTCAAACTGGCACCCAAAAACTTCTCACTTCCTGGATAGAAAAAGATATAAGGTTTATCAGTGCAAGGTCCAATTATATAAGACATTTGTCAAGTATGTGGGCATGGTCCTCACAGAGGAGACAAGGAGACTGGTAGAAGATAGGGTTTATTACCTATCTTCTATTACTTCCTACCATCCCCCTAATATTAAAACAAGTAAAGGGGTGTGGGGGCGTAACTGGATGCTGCCACTTGTGGATACCAGGGTATGGAGAAATAACACATGCTGTTTATCAGTTGTTGAAGGACACTCAGACAGCCAGTTCCCACCTATTAATGTGAACTCAAGTCATAAAAAGCTTTTAAAAGCCTCAGAGGGGCCTTGCTCAGTGCCACAGCTTTAAGTCTTCTTTCTGGGAGTGCTATCAACACATATGTGACAAAAAGAAAAGGAATGGCATTGGGTGTCCTAATCCAGGCAATGGTGGCAGCCACCAGATGCTACCAAATTAACTTTGGAACAGGATCTAACCATACACAACCCCCATAATATTCAAGGTCTCCTGTCAACCAATGGCAGTCACTGGCTCAGACAGCTTCCTCCTGTGGTACCAGCCACTACTGGAGGGTCCAATCATGCAAATAAAAACCTACCACCTCCTATCAAGAACACTTAGACCTCTGGGAATGGAACCCTGACTGCTGTTTTTCAACAGCACCCTGGTCCAGCAAGAAACATTTAGATGGGTCATCGCTCCCTTTCCCTGACGGCAGTTAGGGTCACTTCTTCAGATTGGGGGCATGTTAGGAGTTAGTTGGACAGTTAGGTAGTCTGGGCCAGGGTCCCCAGCAACAAAACATGGAATCAGGGCAGCTAAAACAAAACAGTGCTAACATCCTATTTTGCACCTTTGACAAAACTACACTAGCATTTTATTTTGCAGCCTTTTCAAGAAATAACTTCTGTAAAATGTCCTAAAATGAAACAATTAACTACAAAACATTTGTCACTATCACAAACTAAGGCACTTAAGGCATAAATCCTCACATCAGCCCCAAAAGACCATCAGCACATAATGACCAAAGCCCTGATGTAGCACGCCTGAGGACACCCTGGTTGCTTAACATATTTCTGGGAAAGAGCTCTTAAAACCCACTGGGCTTAGAAACTCCAAGGTGAGTCCCCTTGAAGGTCCCCTCCCGCTCTGGGAGTTTTGTACTATTGCTCAATAAACTCTGCTTTGCTGCCCACCATTCTTCGTCTGGTCTGCCTCTTCTTTCTTCAAAGCGGCATGCCCAAGAACCATGGGCATTAAAGGAGAAGAAATTCTGAAATGATAGTAAGTATATACATGTGAATAAATCACCACTTAAATATATGAAAAACCTTTTCTAGTCACTAGAGTATTTTTTCTGATTTGCTTTTATTCTTGCAAAATAAAATATCTGCAATTTCTAATTATTTTCTTTCTAGCCTAGAGTATCTTGTCAGTTAGGGTAGAAGGTACCACAATTCTGTTGATACCCTCCAGGCAGAAATGGCCAACACCTCAGCTTTAGCTAAACAAATTCAGTGTAATGCTCATCACAGTGAGGGAGACCACATTTTCATGTGGAACCCTGGGGAGCTTAGTAAAAGAGTCAAAAACAATATCCTCTTAGGAAATAATAGTTGGGGAGAACATTAGTGGGTTTTAGAGGTAAAGTCTTCAAGAAAGGAGACCTGTAGTGCAGCATTTGAAGAAAATATGTTTGTGTCCTTTGGACCC
>NW_026739564.1:0-480 GCF_022355385.1 Mustela nigripes | reverse complement strand
ATCATGGCAGTTATCTTAATATTTAATACTTGAGTAAGTCACTTGAAAGTGGTCAGAGATAGTAAATGATAGTGTGATCTTCTGTAATACTGAGGGGCATTTGTTTTCTAGCAAAAAGCATAAATACAGTTAAATGAAAAAAAGCTTTTTCAATCCTCAACACTTCTGACACCAAATGTGTGGATTTTCCACATATAAATCAGGTGTTGCCATTACCCGTTCCTCATGTTCAATGATTTGCTAGCCTCCCAAGTTGTTCCACTAACCTGAAAGCTCTCTGAATCCAGTGCATAGAATTTTCATGAAAGCTTCATCACATAGGCAGAATTGATTATTAACTAAATCTCCCCTTCCCAAGAGACCAAGGAGTAAGGCTGAAAGTCCCAACCCTGTAATCACTTGGTTGCTTGCTCTGGCAACCAGCCTTCATCCTCTCTGAATCACTCATTAGCATAAACTCTCAGGTAAGGTTGAAAGAGG
>NW_026739563.1:25360-25875 GCF_022355385.1 Mustela nigripes | reverse complement strand
AGTGTATCACATTAGTTGATTTATGTTTGTTGAATCATGCTTACTCCCAAGGGATAAATCCCATTTGATAATGGTGTATGATCCTGTTGAATTTGGCTAGTATTTTGTTGAGAAGTTTTGCATCTGTATTGATTGGGTATATTAAACTGTACTTTTCTTTCTTTTTTTTTTTTTAATTTTTTATTTTTGATAAACATATATTTTTATCCCCAGGGGTACAGGTCTGTGAATCACCAGGTTTACACACTTCACAGCACTCACCAAATCACATACCCTCCCCAATGTCCATAATCCCACCCCCTTCTCCCAAACCCCCTGCCCCCGGCAACCCTCAGTTTGTTTTGTGAGATTAAAAGTCACTTATGGTTTGTCTCCCTCCCAATCCCATCTTGTTTCATTTATTCTTCTTCTACCCACTTAAGCCTCCATGTTGCATCACCACTTCCTCATATCAGGGAGATCATATGATAGTTGTCTTTCTCTGCTTGACTTATTTCGCTAAGCATGATACGCTC